>NC_054535.1:44157163-44457163 GCF_017654505.1 Polyodon spathula | reverse complement strand
GAAGGTTCAGTGGATGTCCTCCAATCCCAAGCCAGTTTCCTTTTTCACCCAGGAACTCAAGGGTGGTTGTCAGCGAGATACCGACCTCTGGAGGACAAATGCCATTCCTGCAGGTGTCTTACTTTGAGCTCACTGTGTGCGGTGAGGCTAAACAGTCCCTGACAGTTTTGCCTCACTAACCCATGGGGGCGCCAGAGCCAATGAAATGCTCCCTTTGGAGTCCCCAGCGAAGACCGGCCTACTTTGCAAATATTACAAGCAACTTTTATTATACATTTAAAGAAAAACCCCGAAAGTAAACTAAAATGAAAAGCAGTAGGTGCCTAGGCAGGTAATCAGAATAACTACATGTGATATTGCATCAAAATCTAAATTAAATGTGATAGATATCAGTCACCATTATGTTAAAAGCAATAAGTCACATGTATATATGTTACCATTTGGACTACATCTACTAGAAGAAACATTTTCAGTGCTCAGAACAATATCAAAATATTACATGTACTCTGTATACTAGTACCCTGCATGGGGGTATCAGGTAAGGAAATGGACTCACTAGAAAAATGTCTGGTGCTTGTAAAAGGTAATTGACCTGGATAACAACAAATTCTTTCACCCTCTCATATGTAGTTGTACATAGTGATTTCCGTTTTCTATGACTGAGGTGCATTGTCATAAGATGTCAAAAATTAGGTAACCAACAGAACCGGTTATGGTTACATGTAGACTTACCAGGTTTAAGTCACACCACCATTAAGACAGCAGCAGTCTCTCAAGGTGTCTGCACCAGCTGGATCTCAGTAAAACAGCTGTCCTGGGCACCTTCTGGCCACTCTCCAGAACAAGGGGCTCTGCCTTCTTCACCGTTTACTGCAGGGTGGGAAAACAAGAGGAGGTACAACCCAGAATACAATTAACCTGCTGCAAATATTTTAGTAGGACTTTTGTTACTGGAAGCTCATGCTGTGGAAAGTCTGAAACAAGGGTTAGTCTGTAACTCAGCAAAAACCATGTACACAGTTAGAGAATGTAGCATCTAATATTATGCTTACTAAGAGGGGTACTCAGTCCAAAAATACAGCACCAGTGCAATTTCTCTTCCCTTTAACAACACTCAATAAAGCTTTCTAGATGTGCAGTAAGGTCATATAAAATGTAAAATAAAAATGTGAAGGTCATTATAGAATAGTTCAAATAATACATATGCTGTGTTTTGTATATCTCAGTACTGGATATCTATCCTGTTGTTAGTAGATGATGCACACATTGAGTGGTCATGAGAACGATAGCAAGCTTTTTATTGTTTACTTGTGTTGTCAAGAGTGGTAGTGTTGTCAAGAGTGGTAGCTAAGGATCTGGCCTGTTTGATATTTCCTGGTCTTGTATTTGGATCTCTGCCCATAAAAGCCATGATGCACTGAATTACAAAAATCAAGTCAAATCTAGAAAATATACTATAACCACAGTTATAGTAATCTTTTTTTTTTTTTTTTTGTTCCTGTTTGTGAGTTTACATTGTAGGGAGCGTTCAATGTGAATGATGTGCTGTCACAGACCTCTCAGTTATTACAGGACTATATACAGTAGCTCAGATTGAGAGATTTGTGTCAGCCATTTTGACATTAAAATTGATCACAGCAACTTCTACTTTGCAAACTTGATGCAGGTTTGGATGATGATGATATATGCCAAGTTTCAGACCAATCGCTTCACCGGTTCCCAAGAAGAAGATTTCAAAAGGTTTTATCGAAAAATGCGTCACTGTGCCAATTGCAAAGACGCAGCAGCAAAATTTTTTTAGCATCTGACAGGCAATGTATCCAGCTTGTTACCTGCAAAGTCAGAATCTGTTCAGTCACACAGCCTCAAAGCAACAGCAGTTTAAAGTTTTGGGAAGAAAAAAATAAATAAATAAAATAACTTTAACAATAACAATAGGATTCCCAGCCTTTGGCTGGGAAGCCTAATTACTTTATAATTACTATGGAATTAGTAAAAAAAAAAAAAAAAACTTAGCCCACTAAAACATTTTTTCAATGCTTTGTTTTATACAGTGTTTGCTGATTCAGGTCTGTATCTCTTGCAGGGCAAATTCTCTGAAAGCTCCTTTTAACATGCCAAGAGCACTGGGTTTTGACAGTCGTCTTTCATTTCCAAGGATACACATCACAAATACTATTTTCTTTCTGAATATGTATATGATGGGGTCATCCGCTGCATTATCTAATGGCACACACAGAGCAGTCTACACTAGACCACTGTGTGGATTGCTGGTTCCACTGATCATTCTGAAAACCTCTCTTTTCACCCGTAGAAAAATGCAAATTGTAAAAAAACGTATCGCAAACCGTGATCCTACTCCAGTATTTATTTTCACATGTTTGCAATGATCGACAGCAAAGGCCCCAAACTGATACTTACAACTACCCTTAAAAGTACTCTTTCCTAAGCTTCCAGTTTCCTACATTCAATTTTGGTCTATCAAATCAAAGCCAATGTGCCCCAAAAATGCATTTAGACAACTGGACTAGGAGAGGTTTGGTTTGAATCACAGCAAATGCACCTTGAGCAGATGACGTTACCTTTTTAACTTTCAGTAAAAGTGGGCAGCAACCCGCAATAAAACAAATTAGTTCTCTTAAAATAAAACATAAGAAATCACAGAGGTCATAAAGCAAACTATTTCATAGTTTTAATATGAGGAACTAGATACGTGTTACATTCATAACATTCATGGAATGTTTTTAGAGTGTCTCCAACTGTGTCAAGGTAGCCTGAACAAAAACCATCTGAAATGAGGTTCAATATTTCAATTGCAAGTCCCAACTTCAACTGCCAGCTAACTCCTGTTTCTTTCAAGCGCCATGTGTTTTTCTGCCCTAATATTAGGTTGCTTTCTGGAATCCACGTGGACCTGTCATATTAATCATGGTAATAAAATATCTTACATTTATGTTAAGCCTGGTAAAACTGCAATTATAAACATAAACTTGACAGAGTAAAACAAAGTAATTAATGGATGATAAGCAACACAAAACACATTTCTAAACAATGATTACAAATATTTACATCCAGGTTTGTGGAAAGTTTTCAAGCTAGAAGAAGAAGAAGAAGAAGAAGAAGAAGAAGAAGAAGAAGAAGAAGAAGAAGAATTTAAAAAAACGAAATAATAATTTAAAAAACTAATAACCTCATAGATCAGTCTAAATCCACAAACTGTACAAAACTACCAAAATTGATTGACACATGTCTATACTGCATAGTAGAGAGAATGTACTACACATGCTGTATTTCACATGTAAACCATAAGCCATAATTTACTTTTGAACACATCCTTTGTTTTTTTCATTTTAATGACAAAAAATTAAAAGTCTGTTTTACACAGGTTGCAACTAAACGGTAAAAAGATATAAATGTACTAACTACAATTATGCGTGCCTATTAATGCTCAAAAGGCAGCTGAAAGCCTAAGTTAATACAAGAAGCTGATAAGTGACCTTTAGTGGACTTTTCGTGCAACTGCACAGCAGCTGTTACCTGTGGGAAAGCAGAGCACCTGGCTATTAGCAGGGGTAATGGGAGAGGCTGGGGCAGTGGCTTCCCGTAATCAAGGACATGCCTCATAGATGAGTCAAAGGCTCTGGTGTCTGGCTGGAGGCTGCTTCTCTTCTGTTTAACTGCAGAACAACCCCCCCCCCCCCCCCCCCCCCCCCACCCCCACCCCCCCCCCCCCTAGTTCAACCTAGACAGGGCCCCAAATATGCAATTACTGCTAATGAAACTATCAGTCTTGTTCATGCTTTGGTTATTGTAGAACTGCACTGGGACTTTCATGACAGTAGGTTAGAGGTGTAGGTAGTATATACATTAAGCAAGCAACTAAGTGCCCCAGTGCTAACAGGAGAAAAGTGCAATGTGATTTCTCAGATAGCTGCCCTACAGCAACAACAATGCATTGAGGGTTTTGCTGCTGGTTGGAGGAAAATAAGAGAACTGCATTTGAATTATGACTTTGTACATTACGCTCATACTACTGTGCATAGTCACTTCCTGTCAGAGGCTGAACTTGGCTGGCACTCTCTAGAACTTGTATGAAATTCTTCATATTATCAAATGAAACTTAAAAGTAAATAAGATAAGGAGGGGCCATTTCAGTGATCTAGACAGTGGCAGATTTAAATAGCACACCCTTTTAATTCCATCCATTTATTCCTAAAGCGTTTCCCCTCCGAGGGTCATTTATTGTATACCTTATTAATATTATTATATTATATAATTATACAGCTCCCAAATGGTCCAGTCGGATTTGCTTACCAAGTCACTAGCTGGAGCCTGTAGGTCAAAAGTAGCCTGTCAGCTTTTTCACTCACCAATAAGGTATCTACATGTTAGTTTGTAGACAGGCTTCAGGACAAGGCATGGGGGGGATACTTTTAGGTCCTGAAACATTCCATACTATATGAAGTTCACAGAGGACACGGCATGATAATACATAATGGGACACAAAAAACTAGAAGTTGAAAGCTGACGATGTAATATGGGGCTAACTGTAATTATGTGACTGGATGATATCTGGGATGTGGATGGAAGGATGCTACTAACCAAACTAATTTTGAGTTCCTTTATTCAACTGAGCCAGTACAGCACAGCTATAATTATGTTTTATTGGAAATAATACTTACTGCATTTATTCTATGTATAATTATTTAACTGTTTAAAATGTGCAATGCCAGCCACCTAGTCTATATTACACAAAAGAGAAGACTGACAATTGGAGTGGAAAAACACAAGTGACAAAATGCTGACACAAATTGTGGTTAGGTGGTATAGCTAAATGAGGTCTGATCCAGATATGCAGGCACAGCGTGTTAATATAGATAAGAAAAAGCTCACAATAAGATCAAGCATATATGGAATGAGTTGTATAGTTCAGTTGCTGGACACTTGGGGGGTGTTAACTGCTGTAGCTTGTACGTTCTACATAAGGACCAGCAAAAGGGAATGATCTAGGTGAAATTGGTCCACTTATAGTTGAAATTAGTTCATAAGTCTCGTTTGCTTAGGGCCGGAGCTTGGGTTGTGTCCTTGAACATTCTGTTGGGTACATCCCATGTTGTCAGATAATCAGTATGAAAACCACTGGAGGAGCCTGGAGGAGGCTGTGTGCTGGTCGCTATAAATATCAAACGGGTGCTCCTTTGTAATCCTCTGTACTGTGGAGTTTACCCAGCATGTTATATAGTTAGATAGGGAACTTGCCTCTGATCCCTGAGATACTAGGATTGCATTCTTTAGTTATTTTAGTTTTTTTTAGTTTTTTTTTTTAAAGATACATTTTTTTTATATTATGTGTAACACGCTTGTGGAACATGTACAGCTGCTGGTTATATTGACTAGAATGTTTTTTTTTGTCTCTATTCTATAATGTTTTCTTTTTAAAGTCAGGGGAAGCTTGCTTGTTTTTTTTTTTAAGTAAAACTATTAAAACAACCTGTTTTACATGTTATATCAATGTTGTTAAGCTTTTTCTTTTACAGAATAAATAGGCATCACCCTAATTATGTTAGTTTCAGTATTTCTCACAGATACAGAGTAATTTATTTGCTATTAATTTTTTTTTTCTTACTGGATGCATTTTGACACATCTTTTCAATACTAAATACTTCAATTCACATTGATAACTTCAGAAATTATTACCACATAGAGAATGTGGCAACCTATCTACCATAACATGAATTTATAATCATACAGCAAATTAAAGTGATCAATAAAAAAATATTTCCCTCAAGATTGTAGCCTTACTGTGTTTTGTTATTTAAACTTTTACAATTATGCATGAAGAAAAATAAATATCTTGAGTCGTGTCACTTTTTTTTTCAGTGCGCTTGAGAATGTGCATTCTTCCAGGTCATCGATTTCACATGCACATCCCTTGAGTTACTGCAGATAAAAACATAACAACAGACATGTAACAGAAATGTGCAAGCTGACAAAACTTGCAGATCTGGACATCAAACCAAATAATTTACTTTTCACCTTGTTTTTGAATTCCAAATGACGTCGGCTTAATTGTATTTATAATTGCCATCGCTGCCTTAGAGGTGCATGTGCCATTATACATTGAAACATCAACACTGTGCAGCAATGCTGGATTCTGGTTACTTGTTTGTAGCTGTGAGCTCCTGGGTGATGGCTTTTAGGGTGGTCTGTCTGTTTTAGATCATCATTAGCTTCAGACAATATTAACCCAGACCTCTTCTGACAACTGCTCTTCTGGGAATAGAGAATAGGATCTCTGTGCTGCAACATTTCTTTTTGCAGATGCTGGTTCTGGCTAGTGTAGGTCCCAGACTCTAACAGAACATTTAGCACAGCAGCTTAACGAACAATGAAGATTTAGAAAGTGGAGATGTGGGAGAAACCCAGCATCAAGCACAATGGGGATTGGGCTAGAAACATAACAGTGCTACTAACTCCCCAGTGTATTTCTTTTGGTTTTAAAGCCATTCGGTAACATAGTGCACGTATGACAGAACATACAGCTACGGCCAGAAGTTTTGCCTCACCCTATAGAATTAACAAGTTTTGCTTCATAAAGTTGAATGAAAGCTGATGAATAACGTGATGTTAACATATTGAATTACATACCGATTATGTAGTTTTTCATATACTTAACGAAAAACTGACAAAAATTGAAATATGTGGCATTTCAAACTCTAACATGAAATACTGTATTACTATTTTGTGTAGAGTTGTGCAATATCATTTTGTAGTTTATTTGATTACATGATGTTAAAAAAATATCTTAATTATGTTTATATAGTTTTTTAATTCTAGTTATCTTAATCTCAAAAGTATAGGCCATGCTAAACTTTTGGCCATAGCTGTACATGCATATCAGTCTTTAATCTGATAAATTAGTACAGGACTATTTGTTTCCTGTCCAGTCTTGGCACCATATGAAAAGTGAGCCAGGTACTGTAGTTAGTGAAAGGAGAATGAAATAATCTACTTTAGTACATTGAAAAAGTATCCAAACTTAAAATAAAATAAAATGTAAAAGCAATGACATGATCATAGGTTAAACTATAAAAAGCTACCAGTAGGATTAGTTTCTTTAAAACTACAGTGCTGTGATTCAGCTTGTATGTATATGAATCTTTTACAGTCCCTCACGTTACCTTTAAAACTGCCTAGGCGCAATATAATACCACAGTTAAAAGAGCATTAACAGAGTCATAAAATAAGAAACATAATTAACTATCAGCTGAAAATATAGCATCGCATATAAAATTAAACCACTGCTGTGAGTTTAGAAGGAGTTGCTTTACACACCCTATAATTTACAAAGAAATACTTAATACATTTCACCAGGAAAAAATAAATGAGAGTCGGTCTTACTATGCAGACATCAAATATTGCTGCAGTCAATCTTAAGTATTAATGTTGCTGTCGAATCATTTCAATATTCTTAGGTAAGTTGATCAAATAATTATTTAATCAAATTGGCCTGGATAAATTCCACATTGGCCTAGATAAACTCCCCTACTCTCTCTTTTTCTTAAAACACAGTTAAAAAAAAAAAAAAAAAAAAGGGATTGGAAATTACAGAGACAAAGCATTGCTTTATTGTTCTTCTGTCTTCAAGCTCAAAATAAAATACCTCAGACAAGAAAAATGCATTCTTCTTATCGTTAATACTTAAGGGTTAAAGTGACTGTAAAACTTAACAGATAACATGACGACGGAGATGCTGAGCTGTGTAATGCACCCTGACGAAGGCACTTCTGAGTCGAAACGTTGGTGATACGTTTTTATGAATTAAGGATATACATTGTTGAAGCGTAGCTGAGTGTGCTGTTCTCTCTTTCTCTAAACTGATTTATGGCACTTGCACCTCATCTACTTCGATGTGCGGATCCTTTTTTTCTTTTTAATTATTGAACAACATAACTAACTATCTAACCTCTTGTTTTACACTATGTCATTATAACTAAACAAAAGGCATTGTAAAAAAAAAAAAAATTAAAAAAAACACCAGCACGACACTGCCAATAAGTCACCCAAAATCGAATGCTTGGTCTGCCTGTGATAATGACACGATGGGACTTTAAAAGCTATGAAGGATATCCCACCAAAAAAATAAATACAAATGTAATATGTAATTTTTTTGTTTCTTCTGAGTGGTTTAACCCTCATGCTACGAGGTAAAGCACTGAAGGCAACTGAGAAAATTACAACACAGTTAGTGTTGGTCTCTACCGGTGTTGTAAAAGAAGTTTTTATAAATTCTTCTGGGTACATAACACTGAAGTGGCAGTCAACCCCTTCTATTCTGGCCAGGCTTAAAACAAACACAAATAGGATCCATTTGCTTTTATCTGCAGACACATATACAGTATATGTTCTGAAGGCTCCTTTTTCAGGTTTTTAGTTTCATGGAGCCCTTCTTAGAAATAAAAGGAGATCAGTTTCCAGTCTGGGCACTCCTCCATACCACAGCGTGAAAGAATTTAAATGCCAAGATTTATCCACCACTGACAGTACCAAAGAAAACCTTAATGATATATATATATATTATTGTCTATTTATCAGCAGATATACAATCAAATTCACAACTACTGTGTAATCATGTAAGGGTAACACTTTATATTAAGGTCCTGCTTATTAATGTTTTATAAATGTCTTATAAATATATAACAGATGCTTAACTATGCTATAGAGTGTTAATAAAGAAGTATAGCTGTTTATAACCATGCAATAGCCATAGACAGAATTACATTTAAACATCCCACAGTAGAATAGGTGGTTAACGTAATTCAATATATGGCTATTGCATGGGTATAAACCATAAATAATGCTTTATTAGCAATCTATAACATAGTTATTAAGCATCTTTTATGTATTTATGAAACATTTATAATACATTAATAAGCAGCATGTTAACATAACATGTTACCCATGTAAGTTACTGACTGTTGTGTGCTGGGGTAAATCAAAAACATGCATTTCCTACTTATAATATTACCTAATGAGTTGTGATGTAATTGATGTACTGTATATAGAGCATGACCTTATCACTTTGTCTAAATGGTGTCTCCTAGCTGTCAATGGAATCTAAATATGCAAGTTAATAGGTCTGTTTATGTACTGTACGAGAATTTTAATTCCAGGCTATAAGGCAACAAAAGGTGAACATTTTGAAAGGGGGTGTAGACTTTCTATAGGCACTGTATATATTGTTTACATACAAGACAGGCACATGCACTTTGTGTCACACCCCCTAATCTGCACCATATGGTAGTGTCTAGTGTACCATCACTTTCAAAGATGTACATCGTACAACAGGGGTGCAAATCGTTTTGAAAATTGAAGCCTACTGGTGCCCTAGTTAAGCCCTCCTCACAACTTCCCACACAATACAAACCTTCTCTCCTGTGTATGTGAATGAGTATGGGTGGGCCATGTGAGTAGTCCTGACCGAGTTAGAAGCTATCATCATCTATGGTCGATGATAAAGTAAAAATACATAAAAATAATGTCTACTGGCGCCAGAATGTAATGTTGCTAGTGGTATATGAGGTACTCTTGCGCTAGAATCTAATGCCATAGGGCCAAATTTGCACCCCTGTTATACCTTCCCATAGACCCTGAACTGTACAATATACAGGTCTGGTTTGTCAACTTCTTTTAAGCACTGTAATTGGTTAGGTTGTCTTATTGTATAGATGTCAACAAGGCCTATACACAGGCACTGAAATCTCCAGCATACACAGTGTGAAAGCCTGCTGATACACTGACTGGCCCACCTACATTTTTTCAACTGACATTACATTTGTATGTGTTTTTTCTTTCTTCTGATCGTCAAATCTTCCTGACATCATCTTAAAATGAGAGTTCACAGTAATATGTGCACACTTGTCACTAAATTCATTACCACGTTTCCTTTGGTGAACCACACTGGAATTTCTAAGCTCGTAAAATAATGGTCAAATAGTTTTGTGCAACATTGTAATGTCTGTATGCTACCACTACAAGTAAACAGTGATTCAGCAAATATATATACAGATAGAGGTACATTAATTACATTTAACATTTTCTTGCAATTAGTTTACTATACAGTTATTTGATTGACGGGATGACCAAGTAGCAAGCTTCGCAGAAATGACAAAGCTTTGCAGTAACACACATACTGTAATACATACTGTATTTAGTTGTATCAGAGAGCATTACAAAGTCCTTAATGTTCAGTGCCTTTTGGTGTATATTTTAGCACAGAAGAAGGCCTTACCTTTTTACAAGGGGCTTCACTGAACTGATCATATCTTAAATATAATACGGAATTATAGTATTACCATAATATACCCCAGGCATTTGATAAAATATTGATCAAATATCACACAAGTTAACTGTAATCAATTCAAATCAAATTAAACAAAAAGATCAACCTTAATATAAGATTCAACTATTAGGTCACACCTTAAAGATCACTTTAAAAAGTGTGAATGCAGATTAACTCAAATGTCAAACTACAACTAAAATACAACATGTCTATCATACATGGAACTAACATATGTGATTCATCAATCTATCAAATTGTTAACGTGCTGAGGTTCGTCAATAAAATGTCTGTTATTCTAAAAACACACTCCACCCACCAGTGGGCTTCACACGTTATCTGAATATTGCAACTGCAGAGAAACAACTGTGACAAATTAGCATGCTGTTGAAAACAGTGGTTAAAAGTGCCCCAAATAAATGATATCCTTTGCGTGCACTTGCATGACAACAAACTTCCTGTGAGTAAGAGTAACAGGGGACTTGCATGAGTATAGATCATAATATTATGAGTACACAACTGTGTCTACCTGGTTACCATCTTGTTTGTCAAGCTCCAAAGTGAATAACCTTAAACTTGCAGCCTTTGAAGTGTACTAATCATTTAAGAAGTGACTCATTCAATTCCGGTATTGAGAGCCTACTCCAGTTTAATGGACGATCCTTTCATAATTAGCGTGTGGAGGAACACTGAGAATGGAATTTTAATATGAATATTACACACGTTTAATAAAACTACTGATCTTATTTGGGTTGTTTTAAAAGAACTGAAAATCATGTGTTTGTGTGTGTGTGTGTGTGTGTGTGTGTGTGTGTGTGTGTGTGTGTGTGTGTGTGCGTGTGTGTGTGTGCGTGTAGAAAAAAAAAACTTTACTAATTTCTAAACCAAAGGTTATCAGATTTATTGTCAAATATTTCAATAACTTTTGCTGACTGACTGATCAGTATCACTGCATTTCACAGCACACAATTACTGTATTTTAAGGACTGTGGAAAATACCATACCTTTCATCATAGTTAAAAGTCTATCCCTCATCTGACTCTAAAATAGTGTGGAAAAATGTCTACGTTTATTGAATTTTTAAAACATTATATTTCCAGCTCATTTTTTCCTTCAATCTAATCTCCAGGTTTTTGTGCAGCCTAGTTGCAGAATGCTTGTCACCTTTCGACAGTTCAATGTTCTTCTGTGCAAGGAAACCGCTGTCAAGCCAAATGAAGCAGACAGATGTGTACACATCATCTAGTAGAGTAATGATGTTCAAAGTCAGCTCACACACGAGCTGAGCTTTAGTGCTGTTTATCTTTACACATTTTAAATGACAAAACCTGACACCCTTCCAAACCAGTTAGCTATTCCAGTTGATGAAATCTTCATGTAAAATGCCCACATACCAGCAAAATTTACAACACTGCATAATACATCACAGTATAATGACAAGAAACATTAATTGTGTGCCAAGCTCAACTTTTCAGAAACAGAGTTTTAAAAGCTGTTGAAGCAGTTTGTAAAATGATCCACAGACAAATAACACATTTGTACCTACAGTACCTAAACCACGGATAAAATACAATGACCACAACCAAAAGCAACGGTCAAACTATCATGTTCAAAACCACACTGTCGCCTACAGAATTGACATTTAACTTTTTACATGCAGTATTATAGTAATTGTAGCTAACAAAATAATAAATCTAAGCAATTGAGCACTTCTATTAGCTACATAGGTCTCAAATGTGCAGTTTTAAAAGACACATGTTATAGGGCTGTGACAGAAATATAATAAACCTTGATCGTAAATCTCCCTCCCGACCTGTGAGGGCACTAAGCAGCAAAAGTAGTGTCCTTTGGACAGGCTGGCCTGACAGTTCTTTCCCAGGGTCGGGAAGTTGGTCAGTCTGGAAAAAGTGAGACTCCGTTGCAAGAACGTATTGACCTGGAAGGGAAACAATGCAGCAGCTGCAGATTGTAGAGACAGCTGCACATGTTTACCAAGGGGTCATGTGTGACGGCATTAAAAAGGGCCGAAGAATCGCAATCTACTCCTTCGCTTGGTTTTTGCATTTGAAACTAGAAGGACAGCTAGAGACCCAGTGAAAACTGTTGAAAAGAATATTCTTGAGTGTTTTGTTTGTTTGTGTTTGTTAGTAATTGTCTCTGTTTGTAAACCACCAGACTGCTAACCTGTATCTGGAGCTGTCGCCTTGGGCCAGCACAAAGCCAGATCAACACTTCACCACAGTCACTATAATTGTTATAACCCACCACGAGCACTACTGCACGCACCCGGACTGGTGTCTGTGGCTAGTATTATTGTGGGGAGGATAATGTGTATTTATTATTTGGGCTGCAATCCCTGTCTGTTTTTATTCTCTTTGCTTTACACATTGGTGTGTATTGCCGGAGCTTATTGTTTGGTCGCCAGACAGGGATTTACAAAATAAAATGTCCCCTTTTCCAAATCAGATTACAATTGTCTGTCTGTGATTATTCCTGCACTGCATCACCTCTGCACCTGTTCACAATCAGCAGCCACTTTGCCACAAGGACACATGTATTTTAATTTAAAACATGATATTGGGTTCTTCTTTAGTTTAAAGGAAGCACTCATTTTCTATGCCTTCTGTTTGCTGGTTTACTGGTTATTTTGTCTTCTGGCTGAAAGCATGTTAGCCAATAGTGGAAGCAGCTAACCAGAAAGAAGCCACTGGAGGGGTGGGGAGAATTTCATCATCCAGGTGAAATGACCCACGAAGTCAAAAGCATGATGTTTTAAAATTAAATATATGTTTGCTAAATATGTGTTTCTTTCAAAACTGCACATTTGAGACCTATATAATGAATAGATGTTCATGGCGGAGACATTCTATGAAACTATTTTGTTAGCACCAGCACAATTACTTTAACAACAATTAATGAACAATTAATTAATATACTACATACAGTTACACAAATTAAAAAGGAAATGTCCAATCCAATGCAAGAACACATTAAAACATGTATAACCTTGCAACAGTACATCCTTGGAGTGCACTAGCCAGTCTAGAATGTAAGTAAAACACATAAAAAGTAGCCCATATATTACTCTACATTGTAATAGTCCAAAAGACCTTATATTTAAATCGTATCAGCCTGATTTTGTACTGGAAAAGTACTCATCTGAACAGCAAATTTGAACAAATAGTTAATTGAATAATAATTTAATAAATGCAAATTTTTATTCAGCTTAACAAAACTAAAAATATAGAAAACAGAACACAGTTGCATTGTACACCCTCTGAAATATTTTTCAATGACCTTTTGAAATATAAGCTGAAGACCAGTCATCATAAACGCTGGCCTCTACAGTAGGTGTTATATAGGCCATAAAACTACATTTTTCAGTGACACAGCTCAGACTCCATGTCTTGTTTTCTTTGCTATTTAGAAGGATTCTGTTTCCATCAACATGAATAATAAAATTATTTTCTTCAGTTTAAAAAAGATAATCACATAAAAAGTAGCAATTAAGTTAAAAGTCACTTTCACTATTATTTTCACAAAGTTGATTTTTACTAATTGTTAATGCACTGGTTAAACTGCACTTATTATGATACTCTCAGTAATTACAATCAGACAAGCAAATCTCTAGATAAAGAGTACTGTAGCGTGCACGGGGGTAGAGGTCATGGTGGTAGGTGACGTAATCTAAACACGAAGACATAAGCCCAATAGTTGCTCCTGCAAGGGAACCTGGCTCTTTTGTACAGCAGTATCGGTGCTATGCTTCAAAGCGGGAGGTCCCGGGTTTGTGTCCGACTTCCGCCAGTGAGAAGCCCCTGCTTGCGGTAACCGAGGTTCACCACATTATGTTCAAATGTAAGTGTGACAAACAGACAGGCAGACAGAATGATGGACACAAAATCAGCCTCAATATACCCAGAGAAGATGATACATTAAGTAATTTGTGCTAAAGAAGATCCTTTAGCAATTGGAAATCTCCTTTTGATGCTGCAGTTATAGTGAGGTTTTGGTTACTGTTATCAATGTGCCCATGTTTGTACCGTTTTATGATGTAAACAAAGTCCACTTTTCTTTTCCTATCTTGTGGCTACTGATTCAGTCTGAACTCACGAGCTTCCAGGAAATTTGTCTCACCTCTATATTTTGTGTATTTTCTCTAATCTCTACACTTGCGCATGCATTTGATCTTTTCAAAGTGACAAAAACTGACTGGCAGCACCCTGATCAAAATTGCATTCTTGAATTAGTCCCAGCAGGTAAACTGTATTAAATATGTAGGAATGAATGCATGTTTTTCTGTGCCCCTCATTACAGAGCATCATGCATGGCCACGGCTGGAACAGTACTGCCTCGTCTTGCTTCATTACAGGTTACCACCAGCGTTAACTCCAAAGACTACATACCTCCTGGGTTTGACACAATCTCTGGCTTTTCTTGACCATTCCCAGATGTAGATGTCTTTGGTGACGCCTTTGTCTCATTAACAACCTTTTCTTCCTTTCTGTTGTCAAAGCCTGAATTCTCTGATAGATAATAAATAAATAAATATACTGACATTATTTAACAGATGTCACATATACCTGTTAAATATATAATAAATATGAACATTTTAATAATTAATAACCTTTACTTGCGATGGCCTCAATAGCTCCCTCTCCACCCACAGCACTTAGTGGGATTTCTGTATCTTCGTGATTTTTGCGGTACAGGTCAAAAGAGTATCTCTGAATAAATACATGGAATAGAGAAAACTTACCCAGTGTTTAAAATACCAGTATTGTTATGTAGTTAAATCATTTATTACACTGTATAGAAACTCTTATCCAAAAACATTTTAAAGTAAATACAGTCATGCTTTCTTGCTATAATTGCTTGTAATTTAGCCTGCAAAAATATATTTACAAGATTTATATCAGTGGTGCATAACTCAGACCATGGATGGCCGATCTCTCCTGGTTTTTGTTCTAACCATGCCCTAAATTAGTTAATTGGACCAATTAAGCTTCTAATAAGGTCCAATAAAGTACTTTGGGGTGCAGTTGGAATAAAAATCTGGAGGGACACCGGCCCTCCAGGACCAAGTTGTACACCACTGATTTATATGATAAGAGGGGTTGTTTTATACAGGTGACCACTTATAATTAAAGTTAAATAAAGTACAGACAATTAATTGAATCAAAAGTATACATTTAGCATTTGTATATGCACTACAGTATTTAGTTTTCATTAAAAAAAAATAATAATAATTTTCAGTTTTGAAAGTAACCATCTCCTTCCAGAATGCATCTGGAACTTCCCTTAGGGCACATTGTAGTAAGAAATACTGATACTAATCTAAATTCTAATGCAGAAGCCTTGCCTAGCCCTAACCCAGAATGCACCCCTTTACTCCAAAATATATATATGGTGCATGTGAAATGGTTATTTATTGAAGGGTAGGGGATCTTAACGACATCTTCTGATTCCCAGCAGCTTGTGCTTATGGATCATTTTACATCAAAAAATCATGAAAATGAAAATGATGTACGGCAATTCTAGCTTTTAAACTTCACAGTAGGAAACAACAGACAGTAGGGTAAATAAAAGCATTTTATCTGTGCTTACCCGAGTTTTATTGCGTAAAAACACAATTATGATCACAATTAGAATAATGGCGATGACAAAGACTCCTAAAATTATAAATCCTGTCAACATAAAATAGCAGAAAAATTTATTTAGACATTTCAAAAACATGCTTTTTTATTTTTATAACGTAAAACAGTAGCTTGTACAGCAAAGTCTACAGCAGGGGTGCCCAATCCTGGTCCTGGAGGGCGGGTGTCCCTCCTGGTTTTTGTTCCAACTGTACACAAACTTGCTTAGTTGGACCAATTACGCTTCTAATAAGTGCTTGATTGGTGCAATTAACTAATGTAGGGGACATTTGGAACAAAAGCCAGGAGGACACCGGCCCTCCAGGACCAGGATTGGGCACCCCTGGTCTATAGGGTTCTTCAGGTATAAGGCGCCATCTGCTGGTACTACTTTGGACTTACAAAAAGTTGTAGACAGCGACAATAGACTAGATCAGTGATCTTTTTAGTAAATGTAAACCTACAGCAAAAATACTGTAAATGGGTACATTTACCTAGTTACAAAAAGAAAGCGTTACAGATACACTGCTGCCTTTTACATCGTTTTATAGTATAGGTTTTATTGCAGGTTTATTTGCTGAACATTTTTTAAATCTATTTTTATTAATAAAATAAAGATATTTATGCAGCTGTTTTGGGAAGTTGTCAGATTAGTTTAGGACTGCTGCTGTATACATACCAGCCTTATCTTGTGAATGTTCTTGTGTTGTATCTGATGCTAAAAAAAAAACAAAAAGAAAGAGAAAACAACATCTTAGTAAGAATTCAAGAAACTATTCGTATCAGGTAGGAAGCAACAAAAAAAGTGTAACATCTTCAATGGAGGTTGTAGTTAACTGGAAGGTTGTGAACATTCTTTTTAAAAAAATGTATAAACTATTTTAAACCTATACTTACAGGACCCACAACCAGCCATGTGGTCTTTCCTTGATTGCTAACAATGTTGCCAAAAATTACTTGTGTACATATTTTTAGCCCCGAATACAATCATTCCCAGCCTAAAACATCAGCCAACATGCGACTTCATACTGTGTGAATCGGTGTGAATGCTTAATCAGCACACTGGAAAACAATAGGGACATTTAGCCTTCATTACTGGTTTTAAAACATGAAACAGTTGTTTGAGAATTTGACTTACGAGTCAAACTTTATTTTTCTGAATGTTATGAAAACCTAACTTAACATTGTTCATTAGAAACAGTTTGAGAATAATAATAAAAAAAACTTTTTTACGCAACATATTTTTCTCAGACATGTAAATAAGCAACAAGACAGCAGATGAACATATACTTAATCTGTACCTATGCCATTAATTACTGGTATGCACTGAGTTTATGAACTGTAAATTGCTCACTGCTGCAAAGGTTATTGGAAAAATGTGTAAGGTTTGGAGGTGGGAGTAAGCTTTTGTTTTGTATTTCCCATCCAGAAATTCTAAGTTGATCTACTGGGGTATTCCAACAATCTGTCAAGGTGCAGCATTATTCTAAGGATCTGTAATGGATTTTGGCCTCCAGAACTTTCACCTTTAACTTAGTGGAAGGTACACAGAACCTCAAGTCCCTTTCACAGGACAACACATCCATCACTGCAGTGTCCTTATCACCATTATGGGGTATTAGTGTAGTTATTGTAGGGCCCGGTAGGAGCAACATTACTACTGCCCAAGACCTCACACAGCCCTGGTTTGCTTCTGAAATCTAACAAAATCAGAATGCATGCTTATGGCTGCAGGTCTGCAGATGTGTGTCCAGTTGATTTAATAGATGCTGAGTGTAAAGTTTAAGTTTGAAGATTATATTTCCATTGCTGTCCCTGATGGAAATTCCAACACTGACCAGCTTCAAACTGAAGCTGGTCAGTGCTGGTCTACAGCTGGTCAAGCTGATTTGGAGATGGTCAAGCTGCTTGCTAATAAATTGATGGCTGCTGGTATAAAAACCAGCAGGAGACCAGCTCATTCACCAGCTTGACCATCTCCAAACCAGCTTGAGCAGCTCTTGACCAGCACTGACCATCTTATTAGCAAGCAGATTCACCAGCATGACCGTCTAAAACTCATATTTACCAGCAGTAGACCAGCTCAAATAGCACCAAGCAAATAGGCACAACTGTCAAAGCGGTGGGGGTCATGGTTACCCCAATTGCTTCTACTAACTTGGCTTGCGTTTTTCAGGCACAATAAAAGCGGATCGAACTTCCATCAAAAATACAAGCCAAGTTAGTAGAAACAATTGGGGCAACTGCTTTTACAGTTGTGCCTATTTGCTTGGTGCTGGCCAAGATTGCCTCAATTGTTTCTTCTAACTTGGCTTGTATTTTTGATGGAAGTTCGATCTGCTTTTATTGTGCCTGAAAAACGCAAGCCAAGTTAGTAGAAGCAATTGGGGCAACTGCTTTTACAGTTGTGCCTATTTGCTTGGTGCTGGCCAAGATTGCCTCAATTGTTTCTTCTAACTTAGCTTGTTTCTTATACCTTGTATCAAAAACACAATTGGGACAACCTTGGCCCCCATCGGTTATACAGTTGTGCCTATCTGCTTTGTGCTGTGCAAGGTTGCCCCAATGGTTTCTTGAAACTTGGCTTGCGTTTTTGATCTCTCCACTTTAAATGGCTGGGCACTTTTGATAACTTGGTGTTTTTTCACACTTCCAATGTGGTTTTGTTTCACTGATGATACAGAAAGAGTTTGGTGCGTAATGTGGGTTGAGTATAATTTGGAACTCGTAGGTTCTGTTCATATTTGTGTACTTCACATATTTCATTCAAAATTATATGCTTTCATTAAGCCAGTGTAAAGGTAAATATTTATGAATTTGTCTACTTTCCTTTCCAAACTTTCTCCTTTAGGAAACATATAACAGCATGTTACTGTATGACGGTTTACGAAGAGCACATTTTCTGTATTGCTTGGAAATAAGTAAAGTGTTAAAAAAAAAAAAAAAAACTAATTAAATGGGGCTCCAGAGTGGTGCATCCCATGAAGGCGCTCTGCATGTCATTGCCAGACATGACCTGGGGTTCCTAGGGGGCAGTGCACAATTGGCGCTGCCCGGGTAGGGAGGGCTTAGGTTGGAAGGGCAATCCATGGTTCACTGTGCACAAGCAACCCCTCTGGCTGATAGAGCACCTGCAGGTCTGAAGAGGAGCTATTCAGATCTGGGTTGCCCTCAAGCACTATAAGTCTGGTGGCTTTGCTGTATATCTATAAATTAAGGGTTAGCAGGAGCATGTTTCAGAGGATGTGGGTTTCAGCCTCCATTCCCTGAGTCACCAAGGGGTTGCAGCAGTGAACCAGGATAAAAAATAATATAATTGGGGATTCCAAATTGGTGAGAAAACCAGGGTAAAATCCATTGGCAATGACTACATTTAAAAAAAAAATGATTATGAAAAAAATATGATTTACGAATGCAAAAAAAAAAATTAATGTGTTGTGCTGTCTTGGAAAACTGCATTGCTAGAAAGGCATGGATGCACAATGTCCTACTTCAGACTGCCCTACGTTTAGAGAAGTTCTGGCTAATTGTTATCTGTAAGGTGAACCTATTTTAAAAGTTAATTTATTGCATTGATATTAGATTTTACTGTACACATTACAGTAAGAAATAATAGAGCTATGTATCATACATATGATTTATTTTTGTGTATGCGTGACATTCTCCCTGTGTATGGATTAGGGTTGGAGTTAAAAAAAATTTAAAAAAAAAAACTCAGTCCGCCCAAGTCCATCTGTCTGCCACCCTTTGTTGAAAAACAAACAGGAAGTACAGGGTAATATCATAAGTGACTCGTGGTTTGAATGTTTTTTTACTGTAGGTTTCAGTGTTGCAAGCTGTAAGTTTGCTTTTTTCAATGCAAGAAAAGCCATTTAAAAACAGCAAGATACACAACTTTGAATGTTGTTTTCCTGTACTCCTGTACATGTTATTGTAAATTGAATGTACTTTGGAAATTACATTGTTATACAAACATGCTTCTAGTGATTGTTCCTGGTATAATGCTGTTAGTTATTTAGTTTATTTTTTTATTTTTTGGTTCTGCATCACAATTTAGGGCAGTGGTCTTCAACCTTGATCCTGGATAGCCCCTATTAGGCAGGTTTTATAGGTATCTTTACATCATCAATGGCTAAAGATCTTGAACACCTGTTAATCTTGACTAATTAAGCTAATAATTGGTTCAATTAAGTAACTGAGAGATTGGTTGAAATGAAAACCAGCAGCCACAGTAGCTCCGGGGCCAGGATTGGAGACCCCTGATCTAGGGGATGTTTCATAAAGCTGTCACTCCCATTTACCCATTAGGGACACCTGGGATGGTAGGCAATGACGACTCCAGAATTCTGGACTAATTTAGGGGACATTTGGAACAAAAGCCAGGAGGACACCGGCCAGGAGGATACCATGCTGTATTTAAATGGCATTTCTTTTAGTGAAAAAAGCAAACTTACAGCTTGCAACACTGAAACCTACAGTAAAAAAATCATTCAAAACACAAGTCACTTATGATACTATCCTGTACTTCCTGTTTGTTTTTAACTAGACGCATTACTTGGGACAAACAATGACAGTTAATAATAAAGTCATATAGTGCTAGTGTAACAAAAAAATACTGAGGGAAAGGGAAAACGTGTGTGTCGGTTTATATGTAGTATTTTATAATAGAATCAATCTGTTACAGCTCTGTCTGACAGCTTAATGAGAGTGACAGATTCATGAGAAGGAGATAAACAGGTCTGGCTGTAAGTAATTTCCATTTCCAAATATGTGGGTGGATGGCTGCGACATACACACAACCCCTGAAATCAGAATAATCCTAGGAGCAGCCTGATGACTAAGACTTGCTTACATCCTACACTGCAGCGGTATCTTGACATACGCTGTGGGGAAAAGCCAGAGAGGCTGAAAGTAATGCTGCCTCTCCTGTTGACCTGAAAAAAAAAGTTTTAATCTGTGGTGAGGTTATAGGAAACAGGATATTGTAATGGAAGATAACGAAACAAATATTGAGCATATAGAATGCTGTTGCTATCGTTACCTTGATAAAAGTTGCAAGGTGTCGGAAGTAAGGTATATTAAAGTTCCTGCTGATTTCATTGGGTTTTTTTTTCTTCATAAATCATTTATAACTTAAATTTAGAACCCACTCATCTGTCTTCACCACTTTTCTGACATGTTTTAAAGTTTGTATTTAGTTTTTAACCTAAATGGGCCGCGTGTTTATTAAACAAATAATTATAAATAAACAGTTGGAACACAAAACGGCACAATGGCCAAAATGATAACAGACAATTGTTATCATTTATAGATCTCTTGTTATAGTCCACCTCAGAACACCCCACTCCGAGTGAGCGATCTGTGCCTCTTATGCACCTGTGTCTGGGCTCGATTCCTTGTTAAATCATTCAGTCAGGCCCAAGCACAGTCTGTGAGTGAACTGCTTTGTCAGGGAATGCTATCAGTCTTTCCCTGCTGACCTAAAATACCTGTGCACAAATAGATACATTTTAGATAATAAAAACATAAACACAAAACAAACAAAACACGCACAGGGTGGGATGTACCTCGCCACACAACATACTCATTATGTTTCTTACCAAATACTATAGAATGCACTACTGATTCCAAATAGCACAAGCCACACCTATTTTCTGACCAAACTTAACTGACCTACATCCAAAATGGATCTGCAGCAGATGTTCCATTAGCTTTTTTTTTTTATTATTTATTTTTTTGTCTCAGGCACAGACACAGGTTTTCATATTGGAAACTGGAACTGAATACAGATTTGGATTTAAAGGAAAGAGTAGCACCCTGACTATAGATTTCCTCCCTCGTTATTTTACTCACTAACTTGCACATTTAAAAAAATCATACATGAATCATAAAATCATACATGAATCATAAAATCATACATGAATTATAAAATCATACATGTCGAAATGACCCAAGCATGAATTGTGAATTATTGAACTGTGAAATAAAAACTGAACTTTCAGTGTCGTTTACGTAGTGGTATAATATTTTTTTTTTATAGTAGTTCAGTGAGACTATAAACACAAAGAATATGTGAGAAATATTTTATCTTAAAAATGTATAAATATGAATGTGCGTTTGTTGTGGGTGGACTGCTCGATTATGTCTTTTGACAAGGGGCACAATTTTAGCTGGAAAAGGGCTTTAGGAAAATACCAATTAACAAGATAAACAAACAGAGAAAAGCAGTGAATCCAACTGTGTTTTGTTTTTTTATATTATTAATGATGATGGGTTTATATAATCAAAGTAAACATTGCTTTGTTTACTTACCCTACAAGAAATAATATTTTCCTACAATGGTTTCATCTAACTAAAGTGAATTGAATTGGTCCAAAGGACACTGTTACTGCATACTGATGCACTTTTATTTTGCTAAAATTAAAAAAATAAGTGAGTGTATTATAGTAACCAGAATAACAAAACACTCTGACATGAGATGAAAAAAAAACACTGTTTGCTCAACCTCCAGCATGTTTTCAAACAAGCAAGTTAACACACAGTGTATGTGAACTTGTGCACACAAAGAACAAAGCAGGTCAGTCACTAGAAGTTTTTGTTTTTGTTTTCAGGTGAAGCTCAAACCTAAAACAACTTTGCAAGCATCTACTGAATACTGGGTGAGCGAGGTGTTCAACAACACATGCAGCAAATGTTGCAGTACTTCCCTGATATGCCAACTTATAAAAATGAAGAGGCCTGGTTATAGTATTCCCTGCAGAGAAAACTGTATAGTGGTTTGCTTAGAACTATGTAGCGGCATGATGTAAAGAGCCCTATCTGCACTTTTGTGAGGAAGGATGGGACGTTTCAAGAAATACTGAAGAAAGAGACAAACTCCTCCAGATCACACAGCAATTAAGACACTGCTGCACTGGGGAATGTTTTCTTGTATATGTGCCTTACATTTTTTGAACCCAGGATCAGCCAGATTGCCTTGCTCTCCAGATTATCACTGTTATGCAGGGAACAAATTGGTCTTCTATACATTTAAATACCAGAATCTTGAAACCCATTAAGTCACAGAGAGAAGAGGACTTATCTCAAAAACGATATTGAGCAAGACAGTAAAGACAGTATGTAGGTGAAAGTGGGAAAGTAGAACCCTAAACCAAACTATCTGATTTACTCAGTCAGGGGGACTAAAATCTTACTTGTTTCTTACGCTCTTTGAACAAAAATATATTTTATAGTAAGCTTAAGAAACAATATAGGTGCTGGTAGCAAATTTTAAAGGGTTACATCCTGTAGTGTGGGCAAGAAAAACAGTTTTTTTTTTTTTTTTTTTTTTTTTTTTTTTTTCACTATAATCCCTGTTTTGATTAATTTTCATCACACATCAGTTAGCTATAAAACTTTTTCACATATATTGCAACACAATGATATTAGAACCTAATTCAGAACCCTTTTAGTACTGTTTTCAGGAATGTTTGGCTTATTTAAATCATGCATGCAGTTAGCTTTTTAATAGTTTTGAGAAGCAGTTTAATCTTATTTTTCAAAGCACTAATCTAATAGAATTTTAATAAACACTCCTATTTAAAACAAAAAAAAAATAGCTTAAAACATTATATAGTTTTGTCAATAGGGCCCAATGTTTCAGACAAAATATCACATAACAGCCTTGCAATATCTCGCAAAAAGTATACTGTACACAATACATCATGTAAAAGGAGACCAGCAGAAGAAAATAATATTGCAAATACTAAAGAAATACTGGACCCCTATCTACAAAACTTTAAGGACTTTTTAAAAGAATGTTTTGTAAAGACTGTTTTTTTTTTTTATTTTATGTATTAAATCAAATTTATAAGCACTCTTTACTTAAAAGTCCTCCTCAAAGTTTTATCAATAGAGCCCAGTGTGGCATTATTTAAAAAACAAACAAACAAACAAACAAAAAAAAACCCTGAAGCTGAACTTATTTAGCCTAATGTACAGTTCTGATCATCCCTCACAGGCAGCTGTGGTGAAAAGATGGCATCTTTTCACCACAGCTGGGATCAAGCTGTTCTTACCTTGAGTACTGGCTGTCACAGAGGTCTCGGCCCTGGTTGTTGAAGATACCGGTAGGAGTGGTGTGGTGGAGGCAGCCGCTGTTCTAGTATGGGTATTTGTGGTGCTAACAGAAACATGTCCTGCTGGATTTGTTTTGTTTGTATATTGAGTGCTGGTTTCATTCTTCTCATTGAATGTCGTTGCAGTTGTTTCAGTGTATGCTATAATGGGGGTTGTGGATGGAGCTGTGAGATAATTACTAGTGCTACTCGCAGGGCTGTTGGAAGATATTGTGGAATTTAATTCAGTTGCGGTTTCATTATGTTTGGGTGTAGTCTTGATCTCAGCTTGAACATCAGTCGCAATCGCCAACATTAACCCTTTAAGATAAAAAAAAAAGATAAGAATGTAAAAAGTAGGAGGGTTTTTTGTTTTAAAAAGTCTGTAATAAATAATGGACTGTAAAAATAATAACTCAACATGCTCTTAGATGTTAATATGGGGAGAAAGGATATAATTTTCTATGTATATAGTAATGTGGTGGGTCCCAGGAACCAGACATGCACATCATATACACCATATGCAGCTTAAATTATGTAATATTACAATCCAAAATCAAAGTACAATAAAACATTTAAGTTGAAGGAATTTGCTTTGTTAAGGAGGCTTCTAAAGAGCAAGCATCATACAGGAGACTTACCGAGCACAATTAGCCAAGAAGAAACCGAGGATCGCATTTTTAAATGGTTTTGTCATTAGTCTTCTTGGTCAATAAGTGTTTGAATGCTAACCTTATTCTGTACTAACAAACCAAAGACATATACAGTATCTTTAAGTGTTGACTTCCTGTGCTTAAACCTTCCAATCACGATATCTGCCTTTAACTTTACTTCTGAAATGCAACGGCTGTGA
This sequence comes from Polyodon spathula, assembly GCF_017654505.1. Lineage (NCBI taxonomy): Eukaryota > Metazoa > Chordata > Actinopteri > Acipenseriformes > Polyodontidae > Polyodon > Polyodon spathula. Next base: position 44,432,239 of record NC_054535.1, on the reverse strand, counting down.
AAAGCCACCAACATGATGACACCATGTGTTCTGAACCACACAGGATGCACACAACAGGAAGTCTTTTGTTCGAAAAATCTAAATCTATCTTGACAAAAAAACATTTCCAATTAACACAAACACAATGACTTCAAATAGCCTGGTATCCCTCAATAGATAGGGAATCACTTATATTACACATTGTACATCACTCAGACAGCGTGCTCAGAAAATATCTCGGTACATTGAATTAACAATCGTTCCAACTTTGTTTAGATTCACTTTGTATTGTTCTTTTTGTGTCATCACATCCCAGTGGAGTTTTCAGTTCTGATTACACTGGGGGCGGTAGCAGAAAGCGATAAATATTTTGTTGTGTCAGTGCCTCAGAGTTTCATGCATTTAATTTTTTTATTTTTATTTTTTATTTTATTGAGATAAAAAATTATATATTAAAAATACAAAACTGAAAGATCACAATTGGATAAGTCTCCACCCCCCTGAGTTAATACTTGGTGGAAGTAACTTTGGCAGCAATTACAGCTGTGAGTCTTGAGATAGGTCTCTACCAACTTTGCACACCTAGATTTGGCAGTATTTGACAATTCTTCTTTACAAAACTGATCAAGCAATGTCAAGTTCCTTGGGGAGCACTGATGGACAGCAATCTTCAAGTCATGCCACAAATTTGCGATTGGATTTAGGTCAGGGCTCTGACTGGGCCACTCAAGGACATTTACTTTTTTGTTCCTTAGCCACTCCAGTGTAGCTTTGGCTGTGTGCTTTGGGTCATTGTCATGCTGAAAGGTGAACATCTGTCCCAGTTTCATCTTTCTTGGAGAGGGCAGCAGGTTTTCCTCAAGGACTTCTCTGTAATTTGCTACATTAATTTTCCCTTCTATCCTGACAAGTGCCCCAGTCCCTAACATTCCCATAACATGATGCTGCCACCACCATGCTTCACAGTAGGGATGGTGTTCTTTGGGTGATGCGCTGTGTCGGGTTTGCGCCAAACATAATGCTTTGCATTTAAGCCAAAAAGTTCCATTTTTGTTTCGTCTGACCACAAAACTTTTTATCACATGGCTACTGAATTTCCTGAGTGTTTTTTTACATCCTTCAAATGGGATTCAAGGTGGGCTTTCTTGAGTAATGGTTTCCTTGTTGCCACCCTACCATACAGGCCAGATTAGTGGAGTGCTTGGGATATTGTTGTCACGTGCACACTTTGACCAGTCTTGGCCATAAAAGCCTGTAGCTCTTGCAAAGTTGCCATTGACCTCTTGGTAGTCTCTCTGGTCAGCCTCCTTCTTGCTCGGTCATCCAGTTTGGAGGGACTACCTGATCTAGGCAGGGTCTTGGTGGTGCCATACACCTTCCACTTCTTAATAATTGTCTTGACCATGCTCCAAGGGATATTCAAGGCCTTTGATATTTTTTTATACCCATCCCCTGATCTGTGCCTTTCAACAACTTTGTCCCGGAGTTCTTTTGAAAGCGCCTTGGTGCTCATGGTTGAGTCTTTGCTTTGAAATGCACTACCCAACAGAGGGAACCTACAGGAACTGTTGAATTTAACCTGAAATCATGGGAATCTCTACAATCTAACACAGGTGGAGGCCATTTAACTTGGTGTGTGATTTTGATGGCGATTAGTTAAACCTGAGCTAATTTAGGTTTGCTATTACAAGGGGGGGGGGGGGGGGGACACTTATCCAAGCAAGCTATCTCAGTTTTTATTTTTAATTAATTTTCTACAAATTTCTAGAATATTTTTTTCACTTGGAAATTGTGGGATAGGGTGTGTAGATAAATGAAAAAAAAAATTTAATGCATTTTAATTCCAGGCTATAAGGCAACAAAAGGTGAAAATTTTGAAAGGGGGTGTAGACTTTCTATAGGCACTATATATATATATATATATATATATATATATATATATATATATATATATATATATATATATATATATATATATGTGTGTGTGTGTGTGTGTGTGTGTGTGTGTGTGTGTGTGTGTGTGTGTATATATATATATATTGTTTTGAATGGGTGCAATTACACTGAGCATGGAACCGAAAAGTGGCACAGTGGAAAACCTCTGAAGTGTTATTGTGTGACGTTATACGTATGTACAGTGAGAGATGGCGAATGAAAGACTTTTTCAGAGTGCAAAAATACACTCAACTGTATGATACGTCCCGTCCAGATTATAAGGATACGCTAAAGAAACAAGACACCTGGGACACCATAGCGGACAAACTGGAGCTGTCAGGTAAAAATATTTGCATTTGAAAGGCAACAGAAAACATACATTATATTGCATACTTTTATGGCCTAGACCTCCAAGCACAACACATCAAAGTTGAAAAAAATAGGTCTCAATAATGACAGGCTTTTTGCAGATTTCATTTTTTTTTTTTTTTTTAAACAGGTTTTTAAATTATATTGTCACAAAAGTCTTGAATTCGTCATGCCAGGTAAACAGTTCAGTCATGTAATGCACACTATCTTTACATGGTGCTGAACAACATTGTTTGGTTCAGACCTGAGTTAAAAAAAACAAACAAAAAACGACATTGGTTGTTTCTAAACATTAACATGTGATACTGAATGTACATTTACCACGAGGTTTCCCACAGCCAGTGTAATATTACGGCAGTCGAATACAGCGTGGGCGACTTTGGCGCTGAGAGCGCACATCACCAATGCCGCCATTTTGAAATCGTGCTAAGATTATCCAGAGTTATCATCAATCAAAATATATAACTATATATTCATATACAATTACATATACTACAAGTGCGTATCAAAATATGTGCGTATGTTTGAGTTGATTTTGTTTTACTAAGGTCTAAAATAATAATTTCTTAAAATATAAAACCAACCCCGCAAAATTATTTTTTTAAAATTTATTTTAACATTAGTCTTGATTACAAACTGCACACAAACACCTATAAAAACGCAGTCGATTTTATTATATAATAGGTGATTTTTTTTAAGACGAGCGTACAGTGCCGTTTACTAAATATTATTGTAATTATTAATAGTTGTTTCTTTGTAGAAAAAAAAGGCTTTCACATTGTATCCCAAAATAAATATTATATTTTACATATCCTTAGATAAATAAAAGGCAAATCATTCTGAGTGGTGTACTGAGATGGGAACTTATAACATTAGATCCTGATAAAAATTTCTGGAGATGGACATGGTCGTTCGTTCAAGCAATAAAAATTCAAGAATGATACGGTATACATATTTTGGGTTCTTGTACAGAGCTGCCAGGTGGTGGGCTGTTTTTCTTTCATTATTATTATTTATTATTATTATTATTTATTATTATTATTATTATTATAATATTAGTAGTACTAGTATTATTATTACTACCAAGCAGAACGGTATTGCCACGCCGCTCTGGTATGCAATTCGGAAGTTTAGAGAAACCCTTGTGGTTGAGCTCACAAAATCACACTTAACATCTGATTACATCACCGGGTGGCCCACAGTATAACCAACAATATTTCCACCTGCTACACTTTAAGAAATGCATACATTAAATACATTGGTAAGAAATACGTTTTAGCTAGTGAAGAGTGTTGCATGGGGACATGTTTTCTTCTTTTGTTTAAGTCATATAAGAATTGCAAGGCAGTTTTATACAGCATTAAAAAAATAATTATCGTAACCATGGAAAAATGACTACAACAGTACAGATTTGAAATGCTTGTAATTAGCTCCCTCTGGTGGAACATTTAATAGTTTCTGCAGTGTGATTCTAAGACTTTTTTTATTTTTAAAACGGGTACATAAACTGTGCCATATTTAATTGAAAACCTTCAGCTTTCATACATTTATGATAGAGCTTTTAGTGTCATAGCTACTGACCCTGTGATTTCCAATTAATAATACTGTAGCTTATTGTACATAATAACTTATTACTTATTGTACATGCATATACTGTATATCGAGAGAAAAACGTGTAACAGTAATGCACAAACATGCATGAAATGCACTAGCCTTTGACCACTGCAAGGCAACACACCACAAGTGAAATAAGATTGGTGGCCTCACTTCATGGATAAGTTAACTGGGTGATTGTAAGGATTGTAAAGTCTTAAGACACTTATTTTTATTTAAGGTTTTCACTGAGTAGAATTGATTAAATTAGCCATCCTCCTTACCCCTGAAAGGGGCGAAGAAGAATGAAAGGCAGGGAAGAAAAGAAACCTACAATTTTAGAACATTTAGTTAAAATGTATATCATCAAAAGAGAGTAAAACACAGTTTTTAAAGTTCTTTTTAAAAATGTTGTCAATTTAAAAATCAAGAATTTCATTTCACTGGAAAGATGACAGCACACGAAAAACAAATGAGCCATAACCTTGTCCAGCCCACCCCTAAAAACAGTCACTAGATGTCACCCTTTACACATATAGATAACAAAACATTCCCTGTGAAAACAATGCTATGCAAACATAAACCACACTGAAGTACTATATATAATGCCAAGAACTATATCCGTGTGGTGAAACCTTGAATATACAACGTAATATGTAATAACATATATCCCACGCAAAATCCAGCGATGTGAAGTACACAAATGTGTGTTACATAACAAATGTCCAAGCAGTTTGATGATATTCAGGCTAATGGTTCTCTTGCCAAAACCTTCACTATTTCAAACAACACATTTTTTGTGTGGTCCAGTGGTTAAAGAAACAGGCTTATAGCTAGGAGGTCCCTGGTTCAAATCCTAGCCCAGCCTCTGACTCACTGTGTGACCCTCAGCAAGTCACTTAACCTCATTGGGCTCCGTCTTTCAAGTGAGACGTTGTTGTAAGTGACTCTGCAGCTGATGCATAGTTCACACACCCTAGTCTCGTATCTTGAAAGGATAAAAAAAAAATACTGTAGTTCATTGTGCAGGCGCTTTTATTTTATTTTTTTTAATAGAAACCAGGTATGCTTTTATTATGGGAAACTTTTATAAGGGACAATGCATGGAACACTGTTGCAAAAAAATTGGCATTGTACTTTGTTTACTGTATTTTGTAATCTGCAAACTGAAAAAAAAACTGGAACAGTATATCTTTGAAATAAATATAAAAATATATACTTGGGGTGCTAAATTGAATTGATCAAATGTACTGTACATCTTTGAAATTAAAATGGCAGTAATAAGCATTAAGATGACTATAAATCTCAATAGCGACAGTTGTACAGAAATTCAAATGAAAATACAGGGGTGAGGTGGTGGAGTGGGTAAATAAATGCAATATCCTTCTAAAAATAATAAAATGGACTGTATAGCAGAGGAAACCCCAGGTGAAAAGCATACGGTAAATAAGATACAGCTCTGGCCAAAAGTTTTGCATCACTCTATAGAATGAACAAATTTTGCTCCTTAAAGTCGAATGAAACCTGCTGATTAATGTTCCGTTAACATTTTGAATTACATACCGCTTTGTAGTTTTCCATATACTCATGAAAAACTGGCACATTTAAAAAAAAAAACAAAGTGACATTTCGAAATTTAACATGAAATGCTGTGTTACTATTATGGCTTCTGGTAGACAGAATAGTTTTTTGTTTATGTTTTTGTTTAATTGTTTCAGTCCTAAAATTCTAGGTGATGCACAACTTAGCCATAGCTGTTGATCACAGTCTTATTCAATCAGCAGGTTTTTTCAATGTAAGCAGGAGAGATCACTAGGCTTTCAGTGATTTAAAGATGCTGGGAATGCAGGGCTCATTTAAAGCTGTGTTATGCCAAAAGCAATCAGCAGTAGGATTAATATTAATGCAACTCCATCTTCACAGCACTTTAGCTGCCTCTTGCAACACTCCAGCAGCATTATGCTGTCTTTCCACTAGGTGCTAATCCTGGCTTGAACAGTCAAAACCGCATTCTATGCCATTTATCTTCACATTAGAACTTGATAACCAGTGCAAATTAAAAGAACAAAAACCCTACTCTTGCAGTTGTTTGGAGAGACCACCCACTTAGGGGTGAATTCAGTAAATTAAAAAAATAGCTACAAACCCGTGTAATTTGTAGGGCTGCCATCTCTGAGGTCCAAAAAACCAGGACCTCGGAATGGAAAGGGGGTTGTTTAAAACGTAAACTTTCTTTAGAACTCTTAAATTTATCTAATAAGAAACATTGATAATACTACTGCTATAGTATTGACAAGCAATTCATATTGTGCATCTATTGCAGTAATATTGTACCCTGATTTACCTAACTTGTGCTCAATTTATGGTACTTGCATTTAGCATCCTGGGAAGGCATACTGCATTTCAGGGACACCTTCCTCAAAACTGGGAAAACAGGGAGAGGTGGCCAGCCTAGTAATTTCATTGCTCTATGGCACTTTTCAATACATATCCACACAAACTGTATAATTCATCTATGTAAAATTTGATTTAATATTAACAAGAACGAGGAAAACAGCCAATAAAGTGGTACAGAGCTTTTAGTATCCACCTAGTAGAGGGTGAGGCACAGTAGCCAATCAGCCTTTGCATTATTTAAAAATATGTATTAGTACTCACAAAGCACACTTACAGGTCATATTACATTGTTTAATGTCTGTTGTTAAAAATAAAAAAAAAATGCATTTTAATAAATATATCCTTTTGCTGGAGAGATAAGTAGGTTAATGGAAGAGCCTACTGCCCCTGACCATGTTGTATTCAAGCAACCAACATCTGCTTAACAATGGGCAGTCTGCTGGCTCCAGTACCCCACAGGGCACCAACCGCAACCCCTCCCCACAAGAAGAGCCTAATGCCCCCGCACACTGTGCGCGATAGCGATCTGCAGAACCACTGCGTCTCTATGGTGAGTTCAAATACCAGGCCAGCTTGGAAATGCTGGGATTTGAACTCATAGCCTTCTAATGCTCAGAGGTCAGCAACCTTGCATTTTAATACTTTGAGCCTTCCACTTTCTGCTCTCTTTCAAAGTGCTCTACGTCGTCATCACTTCGTTATGCAATGCCATTCCTCTGGGGAAGATTATTTTTTTGTTTTCCAAAACTGCTTGAAATATATAAAATATATATATATATATATATATATATATATATATATATATATATATATATATATATATATATATATATATATATATATATATATATATGTATGTATGTATTCAATATTCAGTTTATCGAATCTACAGGAGACTTGATTCTATGATAAAAGTGTGGAGAAGATTCAGGCACATTCAAGGCAGTCATGATGATTACAATGTACAGCAAGGAAACAGACAGACAGTTGACACACACATGGACACAATCCAACAAAAAAATATATATACATTTTGAAGGCTGACACATTTTGTTTTCAGATTTTCAGTATGAAAACCTTTTTGTAGCTTGTACACAACCACCACACCCAACTTCATCCCTCGCACACCACTCTATTGGAAAGAGAACTAAATGTCTGTCGGCAACAAAGCTGTATGGTTGCATTTTTACGCTTGTGGGCAACCGGCTTTGCCAGTACTGGATAGATTTTTTCCTAAGGGATTGTACAGTTTGTCAGGGAGGGGCCTCAGACTTGCAGGCCCCTATTTGTGATCATAGGCCCAGAAGACTAACCTAGAAGATACAGATGCGGTCCTCTGCATAATAGCTGGCTGTGTTTAAACTCAATGAGCTTGACGTGATTTCACAACATTCCAGCCATTCCGCCCACAAGATAATACCGACCAATATCTACGTATAAGGGGCTGACTGCCCGGACCACCCTGACTCTCACTTGTTATTTTGAAGGGAGAAAAGTCTTTAGCTGCGGCATGACCACAAACCATTGTGTGTTTTAACCTGCAGGGTTTCTGATGAATGACTGGCAAACAAAATACTCTGGTACACTCAAAACACTCAGTGCTAATACCTTCCGCACACGAAGGCAAGCAGCTTATTAAATCCAAACACTTCAACAAAAAAAAAAAAGAACTTTGCTTAGCTGCTTTTTTTATTATTATTATCTGCGGCAATCCAAAGATTAACAAAACCTGTTGTGTATAACTGATTGACAAGTATATATTTTACTAAGCTGGCTAAACTAATAGTATGGAAGTTCTGGTGTAGCAGAAAAAGAAACTGAAGCAGATTGACAAAGGACAAGTTCTGAAATGACATATTGTGAAGGAATTAATTGAGCCCAATGGCGCCAAGGGAACACTAGATGGGGGACACTCCCCAGTTTAGTTTTCCATTGCTGGGTAATGGACACTCTCATTCTTTGACAATGCTAATACAGTACAACTCAATTATTTATTGAGCTGGTTTAAGGTTACTTTAATCTTTCTGCTCAACACAACTACACTGTCTGAAGGCTGGGTAACTGAGCCCCCACCACCTCTTGTAAATATCTTTGATAATAGTTTTCTAAAGCATACATTGAATGCAATGCTATTCACTAGCACTCAAATGATTTCTTATGAAAGAATTGTAAGAAGTAAAAAATGTATTTGATGTGCCCAAAATATACCCAGTATACAAAAAATCTCTTGTGAAGGTAAGGAAGGTAATGTACAATGAAAGAACATTGTAACTGTGAACAGTTTTTTAAACCCCCACACTGTAAAACAAATTGAGGACAATTACATAAAGTTTAAAGAGTGGCCAGAATTTTGATGGGTATATCTGTACCGTATTAAAAACTGCAGCAAGAATAAACCATTACATCACAACTTAACTTTTTTCAACCAGAAAATGAAAAAACATATCATAGCGATTTAGGCTGTAAAACCATGCTGCAGGTTTGCAAGGAGTATAAATTAGAACTAAATTAACGGTTCTTTGTAAGTCATACAGTGTACCTCTTTCTCGACTGTTCCGTGTTTATTTTTCTTTTATTTCTGTTTAGTTTGAAGGCATTCACCATTTTCAAATAAATTACATTTTTTTGACTTCTAAATGGCAAAAAAGCACAATTGTTGCACCGTGTCCACCTGTGTATATGTACACTGCCAGAACACACAGAAGGTAAACACATGTTTCTGAATTTTAAAAGACGCTCCTGCATTGAAGAGATAACATTTCTCATATGGCAGTCACACCATTATCTTACATCACCTTCACCGCCAAGGAAGAAGTTGGGGTCTATTTTAACAATCTAAAAAATAACATATCCATTATCATTAACTGCTTCATCCTTTACAGGGTTGTGGTGAGCCAGACCCTAACCTGGCAGACGCAGGACTACATGCTGGATGGGATACCAGTCCATTGCAGGGCACTGTACACACAGGTGGCAATTTAGAATGACCAATCAACCTGCTGAATAGCATATCTTTGGACTGTGGGAGGAAACCAGAGTACCCAGAGAAAACCCACACAGGGAGACCATGCAAACTCCACACAGACAGACTGACCCCCTAGGCTGGAATTGAATCTAGGATGCTGGCACTGTGAGGAAGCAGCGCCAACCACCACGCCACTGTGCTGCCCTAGAAATAATACAGACACTCTGAAATTTAAGCTTAACTTTTTTTGTTTTAAAAAGTGGGTCTAAAAAAAAAAAAACAGCTGGCAGTATTTAGATCCACCATTGTGTAGATCATTAAAATATGCCCCCTAGTCACCTCAGGGCATTGAAATAGATTCTGCTTCTTCGGCTTAAAGGATTTAGAAACCTCAGTTTTGAACACTTTTTTTTTTCCCACTAAGTTTGATTAATTCACAGTTTAATTGGATTTGTTCCACATTACGTTTATTTACTTGCACGTGACAGCTGGTGATTGATTTTGTTTGTGCTTTAACGCCAGAAATTTGTGTGTTTCCTTTGTCAAGTACCAAGCTACCAGAACTGACATATCAACAGACAGGTGACACAAATAAGTGATAACTAAATAAATCTGTTCCGTTTCTAATTATCATTTTTTTTGTGTGTCTGAGGTCACATAAGACTGAAGCCAATTTCCCAGCACTTCCAATGTTTTGTCCAGTATTACATTCTCATGGTTTTTATGTTTGCTGTCTGTAGACCAAAGATATCATTGGTCGTAACCTCATTATTATTTACTTTCTCTGCGCTCCTGTTAGTCAAAGCTATCCAAACTAAACCTCTTGAATTGTAATAGTTTGTTAATTTTTTTAAGTTGTTCCGTTGTGCTCCCAACTTCACCAAATTCACACCAAGAGAAACAAAATGCTTTTCCAGTGCTGGACTATATTCAAGCCACTGGTAGATTGCATATTCTCTTCTAAACTCCCTTACTCACTGGGGATGACTTCTAGTTGTTAGGTTCCATTTTTAACAAATCTTGTTCCATTTCCAAAGCCATGCAAAGGATTGCTTCCACCTCTGGCCCATGAACAACTACATATTTGGGGATACAAATATTTCTGTTTCTTCCTCATCAAAACAACTGTGGCAGTCAATAGTGATTCTTATACATTTTATAAAATATTCATATAAAAGATTATTTATACCTTTAGACATATTTTTATTCATACCATACGATTAGGGTTACATTTAGATTGGTATCACAGCAAAATCCATCTGAAAAGATAATATTAATAAAACTGTAGTTAAGTAGTTATACTGATACTGCAGGTTTGCCACTTAAACACATATATACATATATACAGTGCCTATAGAAAGTCTACACCCACTTTCAAAGTGTTTAGTTTTTGTTGCCTTATAGCCTGGAATTAAAATGCCTTAAAACATTTTTTTTTATTTATCTACACATCCTACTCCACAACTTCCAAGTGAAAAAAATATTCTAGAAATTTGTAGAAAATTAATTAAAATTAAAAACTGAAATAGCTTGGTTGAATAAGTGTCCACCCCCCCTTGTGAAAGCAATCCTAAATTAGCTCAGGTGTAACCAATCGCCTTCAAAGCGAAGACTCAACCATGAGCACCAAGGCACTTTCAAAAGAACTCTGGGACAAAGTTGTTGAAAGGCACAGATCAGGGGATGGGTATAAAAAATATCAAAGGCCTTGAATATCCCCTGGAGCACGGTCAAGACGATTATTAAGAAGTGGAAGGTGTAGGGCACCACCAAGACCCTGCCTAGATCAGGCCGTCCCTCCAAACTGGATGACCGAGCAAAAAGGAGACTGATCAGAGAGGCTAGAAAGAGGCAACTTTGCAAAAGCTACAGGCTTTTATGGCCAAGACTGGTCAAAGTGTGCATGTGAAACAATATCCCAAGCACTCCACAAATCTGGCCTGTATGGTAGGGTGGCAAGAAGGAAGCCATTACTCAAGAAAGCCCACCTTGAATCCTGTTTTAAGTATGCAAAAAAAACATTCAGGAAATTCTGTAGCCATGTAGCAAAAAGTTTTGTGGTTTGATGAAACTAAAATTGAACTTTTTGGCAAAAATGCAAAATGTTATGTTTGGCGCAAACGCAACACAGCGCATCACCCAAAGAACACCATCCCTACTGTGAAGCATGGTGGTGGCAGAATCATGTTATCGGGATGTTTCTCATCAGCACAGACAGACTTGTCAGGATAGAAGGGAAAATTAATGGATCAAAGTACAGAGAAGTCAGTGAGGAAAACTTGCTGCCTTCTGCAAGAAAGCTGAAACTGGGACGGAAGTTCACCTTTCAGCATGGAAGCGATCCAAAGCACACAGCCAAAGCTACATTGGAGTGGCTAAGGAACAAAAACGTAAACGTCCTTGAATGGCTCAGTCAGAGCCCCGACCTAAATCCAATCGAAAATGTGTGGCATGACTTGAAGATTGCTGTCCATCAACGCTCCCCAAGGAACTTGACAGAGCTTGAACAGTTTTGTAAAGAAGAATGGTCAAATATTGCCAAATCTTGGTGTGCAAAGTTGGCTGAGACCTATTCCAACAGACTCACAGCTATAATTGCTGCCAACGGTGCTTCCACCATGTATTAACTCAGGGAGGTGGAGACTTATCCAATTATGATCATTCAGTTTTGTACTTTTAATATATAATGTTTTTCTCAATAAAAACTTTTTTCCCCTTAACAGTGCGGAGTATGGTGTGTAGATAAGTGGGAAAAAAATCCTCATTTAAATGGATAAAACTCTGAGGCACTGACACAACAAAATGTGAAAAAAGTTCAAGAGGGTGTAGACTTTCTATATGCATAGGCACTGTATATACAGTGTCTTGCAAAGGTATTCAACCCCTGACCAATTCTCTCATATTACTGAATTACAAATGGTACATTGAAATTTCGTTCTGTTCGATATTTTTTTTTAAAACACTTAAACTCAGAATCCATTATTATAAGGTGACATTGGTTTTATGTTGGGAAATATTTTTAAGAAAAAAAAAAAAACTGAAATATCTTGCTTGCATAAGTATTCAACCCCTGTGCTGTTGAAGCTCCCAGTTTGCACCGATGAAAGAAATTGCCCTAATGAGGACACAATTACCTTACCATTGGCCTCCACCTGTGAACCATTAAAGTTGCTGACACATTTTCTGGATAAAAACCCCACTGTTGAAGGATCATTGGTAAGGCTGTGAATCTGAAGGAAAATGAAGACCAAAGAGAATTCTACAGAAGCTAGAGATAAAGTAATACAAATGCATAGATTAGGAAAAGGGTACAAAATAATATCCAAGTGTTTCGATATCCCAGTAAGCACAGTTGGATCAATAATCAGGAAGTGGAAGCTGCATCACACCACCCAGGCACTGCCAAGAAAAGGCCGTCCCTCAAAACTCAGCACTCAAACAAGAAGGAGACTTGTGAGAGAAGCCACAGAGAGGCCAACAGTCACTTTGAAGGAGCTACAGAGTTCAGTGGCTGGGAGTGGTGTAATGGTGCACCAGTCAGCCATATCAAGAGCTCTGCATAACACTGGCCTGTATGGAAAGGTGGCAAGTCCATCTGAAAGCAGGTCTGGAGTTTGCCAGAAAGCATGAGAGTGACCCAGCTGTGATGTGGGAAAAGGTTTTGTGGTCAGATGAGACCAAGATAGAGCTTTTTGGCCAAAACTCAAAGCGCTATGTGTGGGGCAAACCTAACACTGCCCATGCCTCAAGACACATCATCTCTACAATGAAGCATGGTGGTGTAAGCATCATGCTGTGGGGATGCTTCTCATCAGCAGGGAATGGGCATCTTGTTACAATTGAAGGAAGAATGGATGGAGCAAAATACAGGAAAATACTGCAAGAGAATCTGCTTCAGTCCACTAAAAAACTGAAGCTTGGGAGGAAGTTCACCTTTCAGCAGGACAATGATCCCAAGCACAAGGCCAAAGCAACATTGGAGTGGCTCAAGAACAAAAAGGTGAATGTCCTACAGTGGCCGAGTCAAAGTCCTGATCTCAATCCCATTGAGAATCTGTGGCACTATTTGAAATTTGCAGTCCATAAGCGTCGTCCAACCAACCTGAACAACCTGGAGCAAATCTGCCAAGAAGAATGGGCCAAAAACACTCTGACACTGTGTGCAAAGCTGGTACATACTTACCCCAAAAGACTTAAAGCTGTTATTGCAGCGAAAGGTGGCTCTATCAAATATTAATGTGTGGGGGTTGAATACTTATGCAAGCAAGATATTTCAGTTTTTTATTTTTCTTAAAAATATTTCCCAACATAAAACCAATGTCACCTTACAATAATTGATTTTGAGTTTAAGTGTTTTAATAAAAAATTTCGAACAGAACGAAATTTCAGTGTACCATTTGTAATTCAGTAATATGAGAGAATTGGTCAGGGGTCTGAATACTTTTGCAAGGCACTGTATATGTTTTTTTAAACGTATAAGCAATTTAATTAATATGTTAACTTGTCCATTCCATAGTTGTCTATCACTCAAAATGTTGCCCTGACCCTAATCCTAGACCCAACCCACAATCCTACCCACTTTTTGTTCTATTGTATGAATAAATATTCCACTAAACATTCTTGAGTCAAGCACATTGTTCCAGTTTTTTCATCAACTGGGTGGAACATACAACTTTCAAAAGGAAAGTATACCTTTCCTAACACCTTAAAAACATGTAGTCACTTGATACCTGAACAAGCCATTTAACTCCCTTCAATATCCTTTTTCAAGCTTTTACTACCTACTTGTTTGTTATCTTCTGTTTCTCTTACCTACGATTTGGCAAACCTTTTTTTTTTCCAAAATACAATTATCTAATTGTATTTATTTATTTGCTAAATGACCCCTTCGTCATCATCACATTGTGGGAAGCGTGTTTATCATGACTGCGTCTTTTTTGTTATAGATATGTCACTGCAGAATATGATGATCACAGAGTGATCACAGGTTTCACAATCACTGTATAACAATCCTGTGTCACTGTAAACATGCGCCCAGCTGAATACTCTGCCTTGGACAAGAGCTAGTGCTGCTGTCCAGTGGAACTTTCTTATGAGCACTGTTTCTCTCATCGTGCCTTAGAGGGAAATTTGATATCTCAGCGGTGGAGTAATCGATTGCTGTGATTCAGCCATCCAAGCAAAACATTGTCACCCGTAAAGGCAAACGAACAACCTGTGTTAACCTAAACAAGCGCCATAATTATGTGAGTTCTTAAAGAAATAAAAATATATAACACAACTTAAAATAAGCTAAACTAAATTAAGTTTAGTTTACTAAAACTAAACAGATTAAAAGCATACAAAAAGATAAAATAAGGTCTGATTTTCAAGGAGCAAAAATTGTTCTTTGGCAATGAAAACACATTTTCTAAAATAATTCCTCATATTCATAACTGGTATGCTTTGTCTATAGCAAAGATTATGTATGTCAGGCATCATGTCTGAAACTAGCAACAATGTGGTTTAGAGAAGGTGAAGTGACTTCCTCAGGGTCACACAACAAGTCAGTGGCTGAGCCAGGATTTGAACCAGGGGCCTCTTAGTTACAAGCCTGTGTCTCTAACCACAAGACCACACAGCCTCCTATGGGTAGGAAGCTGTTGTTGAAATTGGCTCAGCATTGCCGTGTGAGTAAATTAAAGCAGAAACCCTCAAAATCAGTTCACATACCTTATCCAAAACAGATCCATGGATAGAAGTTGAATGATCACACACATGGGTGTTTTAAATTTGTGATACATTGATAATATATTTAAATTGCAAATTGATAATATATATTCTCTTTGAAATATTAGATATAGTTAGAAAAGTACACAACTAATATATGTATTTATGCCATTTATAATATCTCTTTCACTATAGGTTTTATAACTTGCTGTGATGTCTGTACTGTTTCTGCTATCATATGTATTTTGATCTCTCTGAAACTATATGAAAAGGGAATGCTCTTGGCAAGAATTGTACAATAAGTTATATTTCTTTGAGACGCTGCATGCTTCTTGGTGCAAGTAAAACAAGAATCATACTTAGTGTTCTATAAACAATGGCTTGGAGATTAGCAAGAACTCTCTAAAGGTTCACACAGTGCACTGGTTGGATAACACATTGGCTATTCACCCTTGCTACTGAATTCCACTCTCCATCCAGGGGTCACAGGTTTGCAGGCTGACCCTGACAATAAGGTTCAGCATCTTAAATAACATTCTAGCAAGTTTCGGGAGCTGGTGGTGCATGAACTCCATTGTTTGGTGACATAAGCAGACCAGGTGGTACTTAGAGGGAAATTGTCTACCTGTGTGAGGCGCCATGTTAAGGGAAGCCTAAAACTATGTCATACCACCTCCTGCATGCAGCTGTCCCCTTTCTATATCTACTTTCTATAACTGCCACCGATGCAGAAAATCCACTGGGACAGCCACCGACTCACCTGGAATTCGGCACTCACTGAAGCCACGACAAATGTACCACAACAGCACAGTATATCACCTTTCAGCAAGATATGGTTGCGTTTGCAATTATGTATTTAAGCAGGTGTGTAAGGCATGCCAGGGTCTCTGCTGAGGCTAAGACCTGAGAAGAGACCTGTGTGGGAGCCGTATGGAAAGGTACAGTGTTTAATACTTATGAAAGTATTTGGCAACCAGTAATTGACTTAGCTGTCCTGTTGTAGTTAAGGAACAACTTAATAAACAAAGCCTACTCGTTCACAGCTCTTAATCACTCTTGTAAGTCACAGTCATACCAGATTGAGTCTGTGTTCTTATTCTCACGCTCACTTCAGACCCTTTGAACAGAGATGGAAATATTAGTCCATCTTTACCGTTACCACAGAACCCCATTGAAAATATGTTAAACACCAAGTTTTGCAACTCCATTTTGTAACTTGTAACAGTACAAGCAACTACTGTACACTTGTTCTCATGTACCTAACAATATCAAACACATCAATAAAACACTGCCTGTCTCAGCAACCCCAGTTATTATCGGCAAACATGGAAGCATTCATTTTTGTTTCTAATTACATCTCATCATGCTTTCTTTAGTACAGCAATGATGGATTTCCCTAATTGAGCAAAACTGCATCATGCATCGTTGGGAGAGACTACCTACAACATTGATGCCAGCACAGATGTGTCCACATTAAAAGCCAATTGCCAGTTAAATTGCACATACCTTTTCATTGCGGGTAAAGAGGCAATGGTTTCAATTTGTTTGATTATACTGTAGTCAAATCATGGTGGCCCAATGATTACTTTTTAGCTTTGATTTTTTTTCCTCATCAAACAATGAAAATGTGCAACAAATATGTTCCTGCTTACTAGAACTACTGTAATTTTGCAGAGCCTTCTGGATCATTGACAGCGTTTTTAAACAGAGCAAGGTTAATTAATATGGGTCAAAGCAATAACTTGGAATCAATTTCAGGTGTGTGTATCTCAAAGCTACTTTGTAGAGCTAAAAGAAATATTAATTAATAGACAGGGACACACTAACAAAAATCACAAGACTATGTCATTTACAAGACTTCCATTTTTAGACTGATTAGAAATTACATTTAAAGACAAGTTTTTTTTTTTTTTTAAGGTATGCTGCAGGATTTCTAGGCTCTCTGTCAGTTCTCAAGGTATTGCTGTACCCGGTAGTTTAATCATGTCCTTTTCCAAATTGATGCTATCACATATCTGCCCAGCCATAAATGTTAAATTCATTTAAAATAAATGTGCTGCTGTCTCCATAGCTAAACTACCATTGATGCAGAAAGTCCACTGGGACTGCCACAGACATCAGCACTCTTTGAAGCCAAATCAAATATGCTGTAGCAGTATATCACCTAACTCATTAATGCAGTTTATATTTTAAGAACTTAGACAGCTTGATGTTGGAGAAAGATGCACAGGTCTAAGAGCAAATATTTTGGTGTTGGCAGTTTGCTTCTCCGTCACATACAGTACCAAGAATCTCCACCGTTCTTCGTATCAGTGACCTCACTGATAGCCTTTGCCCGAAAAAGGGGGTGAGGTTTTGTCCAAACAGTATTGGTGTCAAAAATGTTTGCCACAGTGCTCTCTGTTACATATATTCAAGAGTCAATAATAATATAAAATTTAAAAAAAAATAAAAATAAATTTAACTGGCATTGAAGCAATATTTATTTAATATAACATAAACATTGGTTTGTTTCGGACAAGTAATCAAGGGCTCTGCATAGCATAGCACGGAAGAAGTTCCAGCTATGGCCAGCAATGGTTTATTGGTTTTACTAGTGGTTTAAAAGACTGCATTATAAAAATCATGTGCATATATACTAATCATGCTGTGGTTTTGTACCTAAATGGATTGCAAATATCAAAAATACAAAAATACTACTAAATAAAACAAACTAGTTGTAATGGACAAGTGAAGAGAACTACTCATTTAACGCACATAAACGTGATCACCATGTTTTGAGAAGGACATACAACCTTTAAAGTGTGAAAACTTTCTGCTTTACATCAACTAAGCAAATCATAATATACACTGCAGAAACACAACCTTTCACATTTTTTTTTTTCACTGTAAAAAAAAAAGCATACTTGCAAACATGGGCCTCAGAAGGTTGTTAATGCTGAGTGTTAGTTCATTACAGCTGTTTAAACATGTGGCTGTTAAATGACCCATGAGTAAGAAAAATATACAGGTTTACTCTACAGTATGTGCTAAAATAATCTGAAATAGGGCACAATAACACTTGCCATAACTCACACGTCGCTAACCCTTTAGGGATGCCTGGCAAGAAGACGTTGACCGACCCTTTAAAAATCAGAGTCACGTTCAGAAAAGACAGCCCCATCATATTGGGACAATATAAACTGTGACTAATTTCCTGCAGTGTATCCATTGCTTCTTTTCAGCAAGGTTATAAATCTTGAACAAGGGGTTGAGCCAAAAAAAGAAAGATTGAATGTGGCTGGCTCACAGTGAATAATTAACATTAAATGGTCTGCCACCATCACGGTTAAAAACACACAACTCACTGTTGATCAAGCCCAAAACAAACTCCTGAGTTAATTTAAAAGTACACAAATATGTCACACTTGGACCATTTCTCGACATTACAAATAAGTTCCACTGGAAGTTGAGAACAAGGGACTCCATGTTTTCGGACAATAACAATGACAATATTTATATTTTGATATATTTGCTAGATTTAATTTAGGCTAGCTGAATAGCCTTGCCTGTGGAAAATGATCTTTATTGTTTATTATTCTGTCAGGAATTTGCTGATGGAAACGTGCCCTGCTGCTTACTACCTGAAGCTGAATACCAAAACGCTGCAATTTAACTTTTCTGTGTAAGGTTTCATTCATTACCTTTTTTTTTTTTTTTTTCTATATGTGCCACCTTCCAGAAATTGAGCTGAAGGATGTAGACGTGAATGTGGATGCAATACTGGTGCATTATGTATAAAAGGTGACAGCAACCTAAGCAAATTCATCTTTTAGGGCCCGTACCAGATGTAATGGTACAACTGACCTGTCAACTATGTTGAGGTAACTGCGTAGCCGCTAATTATGAAAGGATGATGGCATGTGTAGTGTAATGTGCTCTGTGTGTGTGTGTGTGGGTGTGTTCTATAAGTGAGGCCAGTTTTGTTCGCATAAGTAACAGAAAACATATGGAAAAATTAACAAGCGAGAATTACAATTCAGGCCCACACTTTCCAATCCAGTCACAAACCTTTTATTTATTTATTTATTTTATTCTTCTTTTTCTGAAAACAAGTCCGGTGGGGGGTTTTAGTAGTTAGGGTTTGTGAAGAGCATAGGTTAAATAAAGTATGGGTTTGTACAGCAAGTCATTATGTGTAGTAATACCAACATGTTTGAGTGTGTGGGGAACTGTATGTTTATTATTTGAATAAGGACTTTTAATGTTTTGATAGAATCACAGACCTCACATGCTTTCTTATCTACAGGGATACAACAGCCATAATAAGGAGGGGGTAACTTATACCACCCTGGGTTTAAATCACTGCCCCTTTCTGTAGACACATTGGGTCACAACCTTTTTCTCCAGTTAAAAGTTTTCCCCATTTTTTTCTAAAAAATAAAAAAAATAACAAAAAAATTGTACATAGCTAATAGGAAACAATTAGGTACATGTAGGAGCTTTTAATTCTGAGTTTAGTAACATTAAAGGGTTTCAACTGCTGATCCCACTTGACTACAGTAAAAGTATAAAGAAGGTGGAGCCAGCAGAGTTCAAAACTCATATCATCATACGAGTTTTTTGGAATCATAAAATGCACAAAGGGATTCTAGAAGCTCAGATACTACTGTGGATTGAAATACATGATTAACAATGTTTAAAATGTAATATTGAAGCAACAAAACCCATTATAAACACCATAGAAAAAGACGCTATTTTAAGCAATTTACTCTTTGAGAAAAAGATTAGTAATTAGACCAGTGGGCTCTATCAGGTGTTGTCGCTCACTTATGTAATATATTGACATCTCAGCCCATTGGATTAAATGGAAAGGTAAGGGGTGGGTGCAAACTACAAATCATTCATTCAAAGATGAGCGTTTTACCATTCAACTAAAGAACAAGCTCTGTAGTTGAGAGGTAAGTATGAGTCTTATGCTGGTGTCAGTATTATGAACTGTATTATCAGCAGTGAGAAGGAGATTCATTAAGTCTTATGAGGTTAAGAGTCAGTAACCACACAAGCAGACAAGTCTGACTCTTTTCCATTGTGGAGAAGACACTTTATTACCCTACACTGGAGTGATCAGAAATAGAAAATTACAGAGGTGAAAGAGTTAAAGGCACAGTATTTACCTATTATTTCAGTTACAGTCTACATGTCAATAATCCTTGTCAACAAATGCCAAGAAAAGTTAAACAATCTGGGAAGTATCTGGGAATAAGGGTTATGTACTATCCAGCCTTTAAAGCTGTTTTCTGATTGAAGGCAAGGTTACTCCCAGCAGTCTCATTTACAATGATTTAAATTAGCCTTGAACACTACATCCCACCTAGTTATTAAAGCAGATCTCATATGAACCATATAGAAACTCGGTTGATGTTATTTTAATGTTTTTTTGGATCTGGTTGAACAACAATAACTTGCTTTGATCCTGTGATAAAAGGAATAACAAAATGTCAATCATTCTGAAAGGAAACTGTTGAGAAGCTGTGATCTGACTAATTTTAGTTAGTCTTTATGTGTTAAATGTTTATGTTTGTAAATCATATCAAGCTTTCTTAAGCACTATAACATTGAGGATTATTATAAAAAACAAAACAAAACAACAACAAAAAAAAAAAAAAAAAAAAAACAGGTAAGCATAACAGCAAGGGTATGTTTGGAAGTTTTTGTCTACATTTTGATTAACCATCTAAGGTTGGGTGCTTGCTCTGCTGCTACATTTCAATAAAATCCACCACTTTCACCTTTCACGTTCCAACAGCTAGAAAAAGCACTGCTCAGCCGTAAGTCTGTTTAATGCAAAATCATTTATTTCAGTAAATATGGGTCTGCGTGTGTAAGAGACTGTCCAGTCGGCTCAGCGCTTTTAGTTTACACTGTGCGAGAAATCAAAGCGCTTTGTACATATGATATATATATATATAATATATATATATATAGATATATATATATATATATATATATATATATATATATATTTATGTGGATAAAAATCAACCTGACAAAAAGCACAGAGTGGAACTGCCAGTCCTGAAGTATATGAAGAGGAACAGAGCAGTCACAGGCCTTAAAACATACTTGGAAGCCTTTGTGGAAAAATGTTTAAAAAAAAAAAAAATGTAACCTTGTTTTCGGTTTTCTTCTTCTAGATTGTGAACATTTACTAACCATGCACATGTAAAACCTAACCACAGTCATTTTTCAAACTTTGTGAACTTAACTGAAGGGGAAAACAAGGAGGTAAAAAACCTGCATGAAGAAATAATTCGGGAAAACAAAATTAGGTCAATTGCACAATTTTAATTTTCGTAGCAGCTTTCATCATTTTATTTTTCAACTATGAAAAATCCTTGTTTTTAATCCCCTTGAACTGGTCCGTAGTAAATAGTACACTTTTGAAGGCAAAGTTCCTTTTTAGCACCATTCAGACACTGACTTCAGCCGCACAGCTTAGTCATAGCAGACATTTCTGTGCTGAAAGCATGAAACCCACGTGCAGCTCTCTTTCTGTGGTCACAGGGGGTCATGCTCCTCTCCCTTTAGCTGAATAAATCATACAGTTTGTAGGGACCACACAAGAAGCAGGGAGCTCAAGACACATGCACAGCCTAAAACCTTGTTATGTTTCTCTGAAGAGAACAGGAGAAAAAAAGGAGAAGAAAATCCAAAACATTAAATAAATTAGATTTTAAAAAGTTTAAATGCCATACTTTGTCTATCAATGCTGTGGTCTTTGTTATTTAAAACCCCTATTAATAACTTAGTAGTGGAATGTAAGAGAAATGCCTGTAATGGTCCAATTGAGGGGTAAGGGAACAACCCATGCCACTATGTGTGGCAGGAGGCTTGTGACTACTCAATTACTTTGATATGCCACAATACAGATACAATTTAAGATCACATACAGCATCCTGTTTGATATGGTGGCACAGTGGGATTTTAAAAAGGAAGCAGAAGTGTTGTCTAAGGAGTCTGTATAAAATTATTCATCCTGTCACTGACCACTCTGACGAAGGAGAGAGGACTGGAAATCTATCTGGAGGTTCAGTTGGTTTCACATCAACCAGGAAATGAGATAAGGGGCAAGCATTTTATTCCAAACTATCACCATCAAGCACATATAATCATGCTTAACAGATGGCCACCAAAAAAACAGTTATATACACACACAATATCCCAGACATATTAAATTACAATTACACAATGTCCTCTCTTGTTATGAGGCCACTATTTTAATTAGAAAAAAAAAAGGTACAGTAAACAGAATGAGAATCACTGAGGTCAATCTGTAGCAGACATCTTTTGGTAAATCATAAAAATTAAAATGGATATTGGCTATTGAAATGAAATGGTGTGAGCAGAAATTGGCTTTGGGGTTTGGAATACATCATTCCCTTCCAGAACATTTTGTACATCTCTGTTATCAAGTTACTTTTCTAATTTAGTGGTTTGTGTGAAGCAATACTTATTTTACAATTGCTCAATTCGAGGGGTGGAGGTCTGTATATTGTATATGTTGTTAGTACATGTGGTCTGTATCTATTTATCTTCTAAACCCTCAGATTTTGCAATGTTAAAGGGTAGGATAACATTGACTGAAGATGACACAGTTCATACCAGTGCCTAAACTGAATTGCGAACTAGTAATTGGATGAGAGGGTTTGCAATTCCTATACTTTTAGGTTTTCTACTGTAACTTACAAACAAAGGACATGGTTTACAAATGTTAATGTTAGGTTTTGAGTATTCCTCTTTTTTGCTCGACATTTATGCTAATGTTCTTGTTTTGTAAAATAAACAGGTGTTTCTCGTCTTTCAAAAATAAAAAAAGGAGTAGTAAATTACAGTCTGGAGAAAAATGGTAGACAAGAGGACATTGAGGTAGACAAGACCACTTTGCCAGTACCAGGAGGTCAAAGGTTAATGAGGAATTTCACCACAATATAAAAATATTCTACATATAAACTCAAAGCCAGGGTCTCTTTCTTGTTTAATGGGAAATTCAGGGCTTATCAACAACAATACCTGTCAAAAGACAGCAGCACAGACACCACTCCAAAATGATATCATCAAGATCTACTGCAACTAATAAGTAATGTCACAGTCCATCTCTTACTTGCTGCTACCCCCAAATAAAAGACACACACACACACACACACACACACACACACACACACACACACACATTATGTTTTCCTATACTTGTGGGGACTTCTCATTGACTATACTCACTATATTTTATTTACTATTTCTAACTCCAGTCAGACAAATCTCCACACAGGGTGAAAGTTGACAACAATTTAAATATTTTGGCACTTTTAGTTTTTTTTTTTTTTTTTTTTTTTTTAAGGCATATCTAATTCTTAAAAAGGTGTTTTACAAAGTGGGGACGTCCCCACAACGTCGTTTGTTCAGGAGTTACTAGCTTTATGGGGACATTTTCTCAAATTTTGTCCCCACATTGATAGTAATACCTGACCCCCCCCCCACACACACACAACAATGTTGATAATGACATTCCTGAAACAATTATAGATTTTTTTTTTTTTTTTTTAATTAACAGATGGCTTGTCAGATGTGTTACTGTTCTGACATAAAGTTTTTAAAACTAGGCAATATATTTTGACACTGTCTTGTGAGATCAAAGAAAGACAACAGACAACCCTCCAAAATGTAGTGTTGGTGAAATACTGTATGCTTAACTACAACCAAACAATAAAGACCGTCGTATAATATGTTTTTAAATAACCCCCATACCAATTTTATATTGCTTTCATATAAATGGTGCAAATAGGGGTCCCTGGTGAAAGTACATGTAAGTACAGGGTACTTGATCCGCTAGCCATGTTGTGTTGCTATGTTTGTTACAGTAAACATGTATGATATATAATAATGCAGCAGAGAGAACATCTTTAAATCAGCACAGGTTTTATTTGTGTACTACATGTTACTTTAACACAGAACACTTTCTACTATCAGTAAACACGTAAACACATTATAAAGTGAAGCTGTAAATCAGGAGAGAGCTCATAGCCACCCAATTTATTAATCCTCTCTTTCCTGACCTATATAATCCTTTCCTTAACTTTGTTTTCACACCACCTCCTTGACCTGTTACTTTGTAGAAAGTCCCTTGACAAGGATTGGGGGGCTACCGAATACGCCACAGCTATTTACTGACCTGGCCACACCTGGTTATAAGAGAAATAGGTAATTCAATCTTTGGCTTTGGAGAAATCCCACAAACCACCTGACCTTTGTTCTCACAGTTTATGGTGTCATCTGAACCTTTTAATTTAACTGTAGCCTCAGTATTTAATGCCTAACCATCCATTATACTATATGTCACTTTTGTTATGGCGCCATTAGCAGGAGGCTCTGTCTATATATCTCTCATATTTCATGGTCACTAAAATTCACCCTTGGAGGTTGGAAAGGCTGGTGTTCTGGTCCTCATACTATTAACAACACTCAATTTTTTCATAGTTTTCTATACTTTCCTTACATCTTCCTTTCTACCCAATGACTTTTCAACCCCAAACCTTACTCAAAATAATAAAAATCAATTATTTGAAAATATTCAATAATAATTAATAATTTATTCAGTAGTATAAATAACATTAATTATATTATTGTCATTATAATGCAATAAAGCGAGGAAGTTAAAATATAGAATACAGAAATATAGATGTATTTAGGGACTTTTTTAATATAAACCTAGGGTAGTGGTAAATATGTAATATTATATGCATAACAAAGCCACTGCCAGTAACTCCACAGTTGTCTGTACAGTATGAAATGCTTTTTTCTCCTTCTGATGTAGCATGTTTCACTCTTCTACCTTAGCATTATCTCAACAAGATGGATTCCAACTGCCAGAAAGGTCATTCCAATCTGGTTGTGCACAACTCTGTCTTTATGCTCCTGTTTATTATGTTCCCATGTAATCCATGCCTTGTACACTACAGCAGCCCAGCCATATGTCAACATCTTACTGGTGCTTCCCAAAGTTCCAAACAAGAACCAGGGTGCAGTGAACCTCCCATGTAAACTTTATACAACAGATTCAGCAGAACTGTAATTATTTACAAAACCATGGCATGGGAAATTTCTGGATTTACTTCTAACATTAATGTAACAGAAATCACTTTCACACAGTTGTAAAGGTCTTTGTGTGCTTTCGTGAAGGGATTATTCAATTAAACATTGCCCTTTTTTGCACATAATCACTCAACTGTGCATCAACAAGGTGGGTTTTAAACCTTAAGCAGGGCTAATATATGTAGACGATCCCTAATTTAATAGGCCCTTAAACTCTGACAATCCCAAACAGTAAGTATATCATTGTGCTGCAATATATATTCCAGTAAAACACAATCAAAATGTGATAACACATAACCAAGTAACTGAAAGAAAGTAGATGAATTGTAAATTAAGTGTACAGTGTATCTTCATTATATTCAGTGTTATTTATTTTTAAAGCCTTAAATAAGTATTGCATGTATTAACGTTTTTCTGCCCAGCGCATATAAATGCAGATCCCTAATTAGGGGATTACACAACTGCAGTGACCCTTGGCCTCTCAGGTTGTGAATTTACACCCCTGCACTGGCAGTCTGTTCCTGTTTACCCCATGCCTCTATAAGCAATGAATGATAAATTAGATAACTTGCCTTTAGGCTAAAACGTGTTTGGTTGTATAGGATATATTTCACAGAACCTAAACATGCTACAAATGGCACCCAGTTTTATAACATTCCTATCAGTCAAGTGTTCACGAGGGGAACAGGGTTTGTTTATTCATGACCAGCTAAAACTGCACTCTACATAACATTCGTGACTAAGCAGTCAGTTTGCCTTCCCCATACCATAAATGTTTGTTATCTGTACATTTTTGTTTTGTCTTGTTTTGTTGCTGTCCTGTGTTTTTTATGTGCTGTTTGCCCGTTTTATAGTAATTAAGGGGCCCCCACTATAAACTAGATCCTGAATTTTACTATCATACTGAAAAGTTTTACACTGTACTGAATGTATAAACTGTTATAGAGTACATGAGAGCAACATGGTAATACCTGTTAATACACGTCAATGTTGAATAATTAGATGATTAGTTATACTAGTCCTTTACAGTCAGTAAGAAAGGTATATGGGAAGTCACTTGTTCATTGTTTGGCTTACTCAGTTTTTCTTTGTAACTTAATTTATGACAACTAAAAAATCAATAGCCCAACCAAGTTACATGACTTAATGCACTGGTTTATCACTTCATCCACACTAAATCACAAGACTAAAGCAGTATTTACTGCCACCCAAGGAATTAAAGATAATGTACACTATAAAATAAAAATGGATGTATTACATCTTGCACAATAATCCGTATGTACAATGCTTTTAAACTAAAAGGGGAAAGGTAACTCAGAGGTGGCCAAAGTTGGCCCTTCCACTCCTGTTTGTTCCATCCCTGTTCTAAGTTATTTGATTGAACCAATTAAACCTGTATCCAGACCCTGAAGTAGTTAATCATATCATTGTAACCGTTAAACCTGGATTGGATTGGCCCTCCAGGACTGTGATTGGACACCTCTGATGTAACTCTTTGGGCTTCAATTAATTAGCAGAAAACGGCATCAAACAAAGTTACCAAATCAGAAATAAATGGCTCTGACTTAATTTAGTTACTTAAGTAACTTTATCCATTTTATAGCTGCCATTAGTGCATTTGTTTTCCAATCAGAAAACAAATGCACTAATGGCAAATTGGTGTAAACAGCTCTGAGAATCTAGCCTTGCTGTGTGTAACTCATACACAAGCTGCAGAAATGTAATTTCTATTAGAAAATGTTTCTTAGGTAAGCAAACTAACGTTCCAGAGCTGTAAGGTACACTGCAAATACTAACTATGACTGCATAATGAGCTGACACCGACATCTATATTTATTTCAATAAACATAATTTATTAATTAATTAAATAAATACTACTTTTTAACATGCTCACTTTGCCACAGAGATTAACAGTAAGAATGGTTGAAGTAAACTAGATTTTAAGTCATACATTAAAGCCTGCAGCCATTGCCACTGTATGTCCTAATGTTTTATACCTTGCTAGGCATTGCACATTCTCTGTCTACCCCTCCCAAGAAGGCAGACAAGCCAGCACCCCCTTTTCACAAGCGAAACGGCCCAGGCTGTGTGCCAGTCAGTCAGCAACCTGGAGACTGGCCAGGGTGACACAAGGGGGCAATGCCAAATAAGTAGCAAATGTACAGTGCAAGTGTAAGCTACCATGGTTGCAGATCACGTATCTGCACCAAAACTTTTGGCACTTATAGAATTGCAGGTACATTCAGCAGAAAACATTCTGTATCTTTGCAATGTTGTCAGATCTCCTGACAATTCTTTTTGTGATCCATTAAACTTGATAACAAATATCGCTATTGCTACTGCATGTCCACATAATACACTATAACTTGGTTGGATGGATATCAGCTAACAGAAAAAGTATCTTGTTGTTTCTTCCTATATTACTTTTTCTTACTGCTGCAAATATCCCTTGCATTCAATTCAATAAAGAAATAAAGAAATTAAAAACTGGCCTTCTTAGGTTCTTCTTAGGCTTTCTTAGGCAGTTAGAGTTTTATGCACACAAACAATAATCCAATGTTTGCCCTATGGTGAGGGTTTTCTTTTTCAATACATTATATATATGTATATATATTAAAGTAACGGGTTGCAGGTCAGAGGTGAGAGGGAGAAACATCAGCAACTTATTCAGGAAACTGGAAAATCAAGTCAGTTTGGTTGTTTTGTTAAGAGGAGTTTTCTTCTCTGCTCCACTGTAGTATTCCCGTCTTCCCGTAGTATTCCCCCCCCCCCCCAACACACACACACACACACACACACACACACACACACACACACACACACACACACACACACACACACTCGAGACAGCTCTGCAAGGAACACCTACAAAGTTTTAGATTTTTCACAGTATTAACAATTTTCACGGATTTTAACACAAAGGCAAACTTGAATGAGTGCTTTTTATGGTAGCTTTGAACAGTAATAAATTCTGATGAAAAACCTCCCACCCCTGCTGACCATCTTAATCCTTTTCAGGCACAGATTAGATGAATTATAGGAAGAGCTGCAGGCCTATTCAGTACAGCAGGCACATACACAGAGAGAGAGAGAGAGAGAGAGAGAGAGAGAGAGAGAGAGAGAGAGAGAGAGAGAGAGAGAGAGAGAGAGATCTGTTCTATACAGTCTGTCAATCTGATTGTTTTAAATACAATCAGAAGAAAGTCTTTATATATATTGAACATTTTTAATTACACCTGGAAGTTTAATCTAAGCATCTGTTGCATATATCTGGAAAAAAAAAATGGTAAGAAAAAAACCCCAGGAAATCTGCTTAAGAAAAAAGTGTGTATAGCACTGGCTTCTGTTTAGGTTTTGAAGTGCTCGATGTGTGAATTAGTTAAGGCAGACATACAGACTGGTTTTTTTAAGAGATGCAGGATGCCGGACTGAAAAAACACAAGTCTCCAATCAACTATTCACCCTGTTTCAGCAGGACTGACATAATAAAACTAGCTTACCATATGAAGCAACAATGTTGCATAAGTAACTACAAAGGAATAGATGATTGAAAGTCTGTGTCTCAGAACCGCGAACCAGGGCTCTCGTAAATAGACAAAAGCATCACGTAACCTGTAGAACATCAGTTGTTTGGAACTTATTCCCAAACCATACTGTTTATAATGCTATCAAAACTACTTTTTTTCAAACCCCCACCACACACATGCACACACTCAGCCTTCGTTTCAAAACAGCATCAGGTAAAGCTTAATCTTCTTTTCGCAAATTTCTGCCTAACTCATTCCACACTATCTTTTATTTAGATTTTTTATTAGCATATCAAAACTCTTTGTGAAAGTGAGAGTCTTGGTTCAGGATGGGCCATTTTAACCACAAACATATAATATCTTAGTTCCTTTAACATCTTAAGCAAAACCATATTGTGTTGTGAGGCCACTAGGTTCCCAAACTTTAATCTTTAAAGATATTAGCAATTTCTGAAAAAAATACTTTGAAAGATCAATGACACCTAATTTAAAACACATGCATCTTTTTTTTTTTTTTTGTTCCCAGCTGCGTAAAGCTACAGACATAAAAAGACCACCTTCTTTCTGCAGTCCTGAAATTTGATAAGGTAGCTGTGGATGCACATTGATAGTGGCAACTCAAACTGTCAGCCACTATGAAGGATTACATGCAGTAGGAAGCTCTTTATCAGATGTATTATACATCTAAAGTAATTACAGCAGTCTTTCCCTGCTGAAGGACCTTGGTGGTCTTGTTGTACTATCAGCATCTGGAACACAGAAGAGCAGAATACTAAAATAACTAGTAAACACCATGCATCATTGCAATTAGCGTAAAGTAAACTCATGCTGGATATGTTCTGATTTATATTTGTTCCCCAAAATATTTACAAAATAAACTTGTTTAATGTTAGATCCCATTGTAAAGCAAAAAATGCAGCCACTGTTTATGTTAATTGGCGCTTCCAATAATGTTGCGTGGTTAAAATAAGTTGGCTTTTTTTCCAAACTATGCAATTGTTTAAAGCATGGCTTGAGAGACAACTTGACATTGTAAAGAAGAAGACCATACTAGTTCATGTAGGCAAAGATCACTCCTGCAGGTGACGTCTTTGATCATAATACAGTTATGAAGAAATATTTTTGTTTTAAAGAAAATTCTCATTGGGGCTTAAGATGAATTACAAATGCACAAAATATGTATTTGCAATCTAAAAAAAAAAATCTGAAATGCGTGCTTGCCTTTGCTTGTTCTAGCTATCCACATGTTCGGACTGCTATGCTGCAGGACCCCGGCAGCTGGGCTTTCACTTTGCAAGCAAAATTACATTGCAGTGCAAAGAAACTTGGAAAACCATTCCAAAGTCAGCAGCTATGATTTTCTTTCCTACCTAAAACCTGTGTGGACGCCTGGATTTTAATCAAAACTCCTTGTTTCATCTAATTGAGGTCCCTTCTTATGAAATCAGCTGGTGTCATTCCCCAAAAGATTTTTTAAATGTTTTTGCTGCCAGATCCAATGCTTTTAATCATGTTTAACCACAGACAATTGTAATTTTGGTCATTGGACTTGTGAACTGCGCATGTGAAGACCTGATGCTTACCTGATCTAAGTTCTTACCTGAATTCTGCCCCCTAATTGACCATGCACTTTTTTCTATCTTGACACAGCTCTTATGTTTCAGGTTTGTGTGACATATGTACAAACCCTAATGAGTAAATTAAATGTGCATACGACTTGTCACACAGAACACTGCACTACATACAGTAAGATTACAAGGCATGAAGGCATTTTGAGTTTTAGTCCCTGTTTTGTATCAGACCCAAACACAGCTAAAACAAAAACCACTCAAATGAAAAAAAAGATTTTGTCACTCACACAATACAGTATCATATTTTGATGGAAGTGAGGGACAATACCAACAAATTACAAATTGTGAGTCAGATTCAGGGTCTCATTTTGCTCATTTTTCACTTCAAGAAGTATTTATACTTAAAGTATAGCTGAAATAAGACATTGTGTGTATCTTGTGGAGTGAAGGATAATAGGTGCTTTGAATGGTGGTGTATTTAGATATTGTGTATTTGTTTACTCACCAACTTCCACGATGACATTAGTTGCAATGCAAAATGGTGTCACTGGGGAACAAGTAGATGGGCCAATAAAAAGGTTTACTTGCTCTAGACTTTATTAGAGGAATCGGGAACCAACCAGGAAAGGTATGAGTAGTATGTAATTTAATTTGGATGCAAATATCAGATCCGTGATGTTGACATGATGTTTTCAAAGGCAGGCGGTTTGATCACCCGATATCAAACAATGATTGTAAGAAGATATTGTAGGAATACGGCAGGCAGCGATTGTAATGTGTTCTGCAGGAAAATCCACTAACCTTACCTTTACCTCTAAGGGTGCTATGGACTTCTGTAACAAACATCATGAAGAGGCAAGATATAGATAAAGGTTTGGATAACCACTGATAAGGCGCTTACACTTAAAACTCTGATCTGAGCTGGTTTAGGGTTGATTGGATTAAAAGATTCTTATCATTTGTGTCTCAAAACCAGCTTAAAAGTGGCCATTGTAAATAAGGTGCTGTGTCGAGAAAAAGTTTGTGAACCCCAATGATAATTATGGAAATTCCATAGTTTTACCATGATAGCCTTCTTGAAACTAGCCACCTTCTCAAAACTAGCCTTTTCTTAAATATCCAATAGGGTTTATATTAACCAATTCCATGTATTTTGAAACAAAATGATGCATGCATTATACAAACAATGAATAATTAAGATTCAGGGTATGTGAAAAAGTAAGTGAATGTCACCAAATTGAAGCAGAATGGGCCAAAATTCCTCAAAACTGACGTGAGAGATTGACCAACAGTTACAGGAAACATTTAGTTGAAGTCGTTGCTGCTCAAGGGTGTGCCACCAGATACTGAATCTAAAGGTTCACATACTTTTTCACACATGGATATTGAATGTTTTGAATCATTTGTGGATAAATACATGTTGAAAAAGTATCATGTTTTTGTGTCATTTGTTTAATCAGGCTATTTGGACTTAGATTAAGATCTAATAACATTTTAGGTTTGAAATATGTGAAATATGTGAAAATCCTAAGGGGTTCACAAACTTTTTCTCGACACTGTATAAATGATTCACAAAAATATTTGTAAAATAAAATACAATTCAATAGTAATGGGTTTGTTACTCCTTTGTTCAGTAATTTTTAACTATGCAAATAAAACTGATACTATGTACTGAAATTGATAGTAATATTAACAGAAAATCATAGCTCATAGAAAAAAGCATAAATCAATGGTATACATTTTTCTTTTCAAGATAAACTAAGTAGAGTTGCTTCCTTAATTTTAAAAGTACTCAGACCACATCCTTCTTTTGGAATGTATCAGTTAAATCTGAATGGATTTGGATTCATAAAATATTTGGCAAGTAAAACTGAAAATATGTGTACAGTACTAGGTCTGCTTTGAAAAAGGTAACAGTACTATAACTTTCAATGAATAAACTTAGGTAGATAAGCCCAAAAATAAAATAAAAACTACTGTATCAAAAACATCCTGACTTGGAAAGGTAGCAAAGTAAAAAAAATATTTTAAAAAAAGTCAGAAGGGTCCAGGAAAGTGGAAATGTTTACTTGAAGCATTAACATGACCCTCGGTCAGTGTCCTTGCCAATTAAAATCTAAAGCCTCCCTCCCACATCCAGGGTGCTCATCCTACATTCTATAGCTGCCTCCCACATATGAAATCTGACTTTATTACATGCTTTGTGCTAGAAATCTACCTGCACTAAATATGATGCCGTCAAACTATGTTACTGATAAAGAAGAACTTCCATGATGCGGTTAACATACAGCCAGTATAAAACCTAGCTGATTTTGTCAAATTAACCTCTAAATAACCTTGACGAAACTCCTAGTTCTTGGATGCATGATTAAGGATCAAAGGTAGGTCTAAGAACCTCAGGTGCTTATATAAGTCTTAATGTGCTGGTATGGGTCTCCCCCATCACAATGTTAAGTTGTTTTGATATGTTTATGGTCAGGGTATAACTAAGGGTTATTGTTAAAGTTAAGTTTACTCATACTGACAACTTTTTAAACATATAAAAGCAACAGAATTTGCGGTTTGTCTAAACTTGAAGGAAATAGATGTTACACACAGTGCTGTGTAATGTTAATAATAACCTTGAGGAACAAAGAGTTTTCCCATTTGGGCCAAATCAGGCTACGCCACCAGTCAAAGGTTATACAGTACATTGTATGTGTAAGGAGGAATCAAAGCAACCTGTTTACAAGGTTGCCTTTGCTCAGGGACATCTGACAGTCTCTCTGAAAGACTGAATCTTTTGCCAGAAAAATGCAATCCAACACCATTTAGGTTTCAGTCCCCTGATGTGTTGCCTATCATATAAAGTTCTAAGGAAAAGGGAAAAACAGTAAGTGTCCCATAGAAAACACATTGATGTCAGCTTACACAAATTGGTGCCTTGTGCCACAGACAGACAGATAGGGTATGTTAAGACATGGGTGGCTTTAGATATTCAGTGTGTGTAAGTGCAGACTAGGGCCTAAAGACATTCTGGGGAGGTAAAGAAATTAAGGAAAGGCAGTGTGGTCTGATGGTTAGAGCAAATGATTCTGAGCCAGAAGATCCTGGGCATAAATCCCAGTTCAGCCACTGACTCACTGTGTGATTCTGGGTAAGTCACTTCCTTGTGCTTCCGTACTGCCAAATTGGGAAGAAGCAGGACCTTATTGGAAGTTCCTAATTAAATGTGCACTACAGATGATGAGGATAATCAATCATGCAATTATGCCAGAGAATTCAAAACATCACTGTTACATTTTTTTATTATTATTTTAATCAAAAGCATAGCAGAGTAAGATCAAAATACTTGGAAGAAAGACAATTACATTCACTGCTACCTGACATAATTTAATGTTTTTTTTTTTAAAGTAATTAGAAAAACAAGAGCATTTTAACAGAATCAATCAATAATGTATTCAGCTTTTTATAAGAAATGAACTTAAAATTGTACTGTTGCTAAATTTCTATCAGTTATTTGGAACCATTATTTGCTTGCTTAGTTTTAGGATTAGGTGGCGCACATCAATACCTACTGTTCAGATGATAAGATGCTTTAATATATTTCTGTTATCTGGGGTAGTGTTTAAATAAATAGTGGAGATAAATAGAGGCAATTACAAAAACATTTTTCACTTTACCAGCCATACATTGTTCCCTGACATGGTTCTAAACGTTTTGTTCTGGCAGTACTGGAGATGTGTGGAGGCAATGGAGGCAGTAACAGAGCGCACTTTTAAAGCCATCCTCCCTGTGCAGAACTTGGGAGATTTACCACTTACTGTAGGAGTCCTTTTAAGTCCTCCTAACAGGTTGATGGGTAAGTTGGTTACAGTATTAGGTGACCTTAAAATTGAGCATTTCAAATGGGATAGACAATTAAGTTGAAAAAAAAAATCATATTAAAGAGTAAGCTTTAAATTAATTAGCTTTAAATTAATTAGCTTTAAATGTATAGCTAAATTACTGATGTTTTTTTGTCTTGATAAGTCTGTGTATTAGCCATTAGGAAATATTATTCTTTTTTTTTAACTCACTGTTTTCTTTTGATGTCCCAGAAACAGAAAAATGAATACAGAGCAGACATAAGTAAACAAAAATAAAGATGGCTTGAGAGGAGTAATTAAAACATAAACACCCCAAAAACATAAATAAACCCTTTTTAAGAATTAAATTATTATTTTAGGTAAAGAGCTATTATTTTAGGTGATGAGCTTCTAAAATAAGTTCCTTTTATTCTTGTTTAAACATTGGGCATTTTTGCACCAAGACTTATTAAATATATTTATTTTAAAGTAAAGTACAAACAGTTTAAATAATTAATACTGATTTTAAATGGGTATTTAACATCATAAGTTTAGTGTTTTGTGTGAGGGACGGTAATAAATATAATTTTGAGGTTTAAAAGCTACTACTGCAAAGCTCAGAAAAATGGAAGATGATGAAGGAACAGCACAGGGTCTTCCAAACATTGGTATATATGTGTTGTCTTTAGATTGCTTTAATGAACACTTATTATTATTACTACACTCTGGTTAAATCCTGCTCTCCTGATTGTGTTTAATAAGGAAAATATAAGATTTATAGTGGTAACAGCCAAAAGAAGCATTTGGAGGAATTACCAGCCAGCTTTCCACTGAAATGTACTGTACTAAACTCATTTTCTAGATACGTGGAAGACTGCATCACAGAACTGCATTTATCTGATTATTTATAAATATATAAAAAAATGTGTTGTTTTCTGTAAAGGCGCATTGTGTAATAAAGATCAGTCTGGCTTTCAACTATAAAATTAAACTACAAATATGAGTTTTTATGAACAAAAATAAAGCATCACCTGTAACATAATTTAAAGGTTATGTCATGTCAGAAGGAGTGGTCTGAAAACATGTAGGAATATAGAAAGGTGAAAAAGTATGTGACACTGAAACTGTTAATGTTTACTGGACACCACCTGTGATGGAACTTTACTGAGAGGAATCACAGCAATGCCAAATTATTTAGTCTGACCAATGTGGCCACCTCCAAATATTAAGACAATAATTGAAAGTCATGAGCGTCTTTATGCAGCTGTAACTTCAAAAGTCACATGACATAAATATGGAAGACATGTTAGGTCAGAGGTCAATGTTATGGTCAGCAACTGATTTAGCATGAAGTGTTTATAAAACCCTAGAAATATGAAGTCAGTACCTACAATTACAAAGCTTTGAAGTAAGGGTTAATTTTTCTTGTACAACACCCACGATCGAACTTGACACAGAGGACAACACCAGTATCAAGTATGAAGACAATATCTCAAATTGTTAGGTCTAAATTCTTACCTGCAGAGTTTACGCAACAACACAACCTGATATAGTTGAAATATGAATTCGCCAGCTGAAGTGATTTATGAGATACTAGCAGTAGTGCTGTGAGTGTGGAGGGCTGACAAATTTATACAACCTTCTCTTACAGGGATGCTTAAATAAACCTCTTTGATTAATTGGACTGCTTTCATTTTGTTTAATGTCTGTTAAATCTGTGTATTTGCTTGAAATGCGGCAATGTGTCCAATAATGAACTAACCCTATTGGAGCTTTGAGAAGCAGCTTGCTTATTCAGTTATTTATTTATTTATTTATTTAGGCATTCAAAATTGTGCATTGCTGTGAAATTTGAAGATTACCAAGTGAATCTGTTGTACCTCCAGTTTCTTAGAGGGGAAAAAAAAAACTTAACAGTTGTCCCTGGGACAGAGTATAAGAAACACTAGACCCTTCACATAACATTCTGAAGTAACTGCTTCCCTTTCCTGCTATTAGTGCACATAATATAGAACAGTTGATGCCAGGCAAACTTGGTAGATTAAAAACAAGCTGCTGCATACCATGCTCCAAACATGCTGTAGCAATGTGTAGTAAGGCATAGTAAAAGTGTGAAAAAGCATGGTAAAGCACAGCCAAGCTGGATACATCACTTTTTTTTTTTTTTTTTTTTGCAGGGCAGGTAATGTAGTAGGGGGTCTATCCAACTGCAAGTCACTGAAAACGAATTGAAAGAGCTTGGGGCTCTCATTAATGCCTTTTATTCCTCAAAACAAATATTGTCAATTCATGTTGCTAGTTAGTCAGATTGTCCAGCAGGAAAGCAGGGTGATTATTTGAATTGTTCAGCACACACAGGATGTTATTGATCGTTGTGTGGTCAAACAAACTTCCTGTCACCAGGAAAAAACATTTGTTTTTATTTCCAAAAGTACTCCTTCTTCCTACATTAGCATAAGACCAACAAATGAAACTAAATTAGCTAATGACCTTGCTAACAAGGTAATCCATGTGATAATTTGTAACTCCTGATTCATGACATTTACTATATACATATGGGCTTGCCTTATAAAAAGGATTTCTAGGGAAACGTGGG
Organism: Polyodon spathula; assembly: GCF_017654505.1. Lineage (NCBI taxonomy): Eukaryota > Metazoa > Chordata > Actinopteri > Acipenseriformes > Polyodontidae > Polyodon > Polyodon spathula. The sequence goes on along the minus strand of NC_054535.1, from coordinate 44,395,643 downwards.
AGGGGCCTGAAAGGTCACTAACCAATATATAAGCTGTCCATCAGTTAAACTACAAAGTGGTATAGAGGTTACTTGCCTGAGGGGAAACATATAAGCACCAAGCAATGGATAACAATATAGCTGTCAACACTTATAATAGACAGATGGCTTGGGTCAGTGACAATTACTGGTTCAGTTATTGTACTTTTTATTATTTTATTTTCATTCACCCCACATCTTACATTCTGTCAGCATATCTAATCCAAAAGCTTGGCATTTCTTCCAATCTGCATTTCCAACCAAATGTATAGCTAAGACTGTGACATTAAGTAGCTACATGGAGCTTATTAAACAGAGACAGCATCAAGAGAACAAGATATTCAGTTACATAAGCTTTGTTGTGTCTTGACTACCGTATTTAAGGAACTTGCTTCCTTAGTTGCCTACAGTCATACCACCTCGGATTCTTATCTCACAAGATCTCAGATACGCAAGGATGGGTCTGGTCAGTTCTTGGATAGAAGACCTCCAGGGAAGAACAGGTGCTGTCGGAAGTGGCGTTGATGGCTCGGCGCAGGACAAGACTGAACTATTTTTGGAGGCTCTACAATTAGTAGCCAACAGCAATACCACCTTGGATTTTAATCTCATCGGATATCAGAAGATAGGCAGGGTTGACCAGGTCAGTACTTGTCTGGGAGACTTCTAAGGAAAACCAGGTGCTTTGAGAAGCAGTGCTAGTGGCTTGGTTAGAGGCATTCTTCTCACTAGACAAGTACTACAGCATAGTCTTAACAGGCAACACTGCTTGAGGAGAAATGTTAAATTAAATTCCAGCTAATGAAGGTGTTGAAGATCTCAAGGTACAGTCATGGAAGTTAGTATTAAGACATCCAAAAATATCCAGAATCTGACACATTTCCTGCAAATCTTGAGTTACAAATTTTATAAGTCACTTGGTATAGTGCTGTACTAATTAATTTATTCAAACTGTATCTAGCCTTGGCATGGATTAAGAAGCCATCACATTAGTTGGAGTCCCTATTTACACCTGGTCTGAGCTCACATGTGTCTGTTTTTTTTTTTTTTGCAGATGATACGAATTGCTCCCCTCCACCAATGGCATTTCCAGACTTCTATTATATGCAAACTTATGGAAACTATAATAAGATCCAAAATGGAAAATTACCTTTATGGTAACAGGGTACTGGGAGACAGTCAACATGGTTTTAGGAAAGGGAGATCGTGCCTAACTAACTTGCTTGATTTTTTTGAGGATGCAACATCGATAATGGATAATTGCAAAGCATATGACATGGTTTATTTAGATCTCCAGAAAGCTTTTGACAAAGTCCCGCACAAAAGATTAATTCTCAAACTGAACGCAGTTGGGATTCAAGGAAACGCATGTACATGGATTAGGGAGTGGTTAACATGTAGAAAACAGAAAGTACTGATTAGAGGAAAAACCTCAGAATGGAGTGTGGTAACCAGTGGTGTACCACAGGGATCAGTATTAGGTCCTCTGCTATTCCTAATCTACATTAATGATTTAGATTCTGGTATAGTAAGCAAACTTGTTAAATTTGCAGACGACACAAAAGTAGGAGGAGTGGCAAACACTGTTGCAGCAGCAAAGGTCATTCAAAATGATCTAGACAAGATTCAGAACTGGGCAGACACATGGCAAATGACATTTAATAGAGAAAAGTGTAAGGTACTGCACGCAGGAAATAAAAATGTACATTATAAATATCATATGGGAGATATTGAAATTGGAGAAGGAATCTATGAAAAAGACCTAGGACTTTTTGTTGACTCAGAAATGTCTTCATCTAGGCAATGTGGGGAAGCTATAAAAAAGGCTAACAAGATGCTCGGATACATTGTGAAAAGTGTTGAATTTAAATCAAGGGAAGTAATGTTAAAACTGTACAATGCACTTGTAAGACCTCATCTTGAATATTGTGTGCAGTTCTGGTCACCTCGCTATAAAAAAGATATTGCTGCTCTAGAAAGAGTGCAAAGAAGAGCGACCAGAATTATTCCAGGCTTAAAAGGCATGTCATATGCAGACAGGCTAAAAGAATTGAATCTGTTCAGTCTTGAACAAAGAAGACTACGTGGCGACCTAATTCAAGCATTCAAAATTCTAAAAGGTATTGACAGTGTCGACCCAAGGGACTTTTTCAGCCTGAAAAAAGAAACAAGGACCAGGGGTCACAAATGGAGTTTAGAAAAAGGGGCATTCAGAACAGAAAATAGGAGACACTTTTTTACACAGAGAATTGTGAGGGTCTGGAATCAACTCCCCAGTAATGTTGTTGAAGCTGACACCCTGGGATCCTTCAAGAAGCTGCTTGATGAGATTTTGGGATCAATAAGCTACTAACAACCAAACGAGCAAGATGGGCCGAATGGCCTCCTCTCGTTTGTAAACTTTCTTAAGTTCTTATGTTCTTAAGATCACCACTGCCTTGGAGGTCTTGCTGTGCTGGACCTCACCTCTTATGGGCACTCCCTTTGGGACAGAAAGGGAATCTTTGGGCCAAAAACAACTACACTTCAGACCCCCTACTCAGTCATTGATATATCCTACTGAATTACTTAATAATACAGATGATCTAATATTTTGTATGACCACACTAGTCTTAAATTACAGATTTTATTCAGACTTTACATGAACACCGAGCAGGTGTAAACCATACTTTTCTATAATAGGGCTATCCAAGAAGTTTTTGACCGTATTGAGATTTGGGGCTGAGCAGGTCAGTCCAGTGAGTCCTGGAGATTCCAGATAAAAATCTCACGAGTGCTAACTCAAACATCATGTCTAGTAAGAAACTACTCAAAACTGTAATTGTACAGTAATTTGATGTATTATGCCTTGACTAAAGACAATACAAAAACAGCAGGTTTATCCTGTAAATATGAGGGTGCTGATATTATGTTTGCTTAGATCATTGAAATAGAAACTAAGAATTTATCATAAGGCAGGATTTGAATCAGTTTTATTTTCTAAAATTAATAGCATTTTTTTTTTTTTTCCATATACACTGTTTACTAAATATCATATATTTTCACTAGCCTCTGTGTGGTAAAGCATCCACAGGTCAAGGCTGCTCTGCACTCTTGAAAAAGTACTCAGAAACTACGGTTCAGCACATGTTTGCGCACTTTTATCACTCATAAACAAACAAACAAACAAAACAAAAGGTTCAAACAAAACAGTTAAAAACATCAACAACATCATTACAACATTACATTGCCCAAACTTTGGCTACCATGGTATAAATAAACAGCGAGCACAACCTGCTGCTCTCTGCTTCTTTGTTTTCACTCTTCTGTTTCTCTGTTTTCACTGTTCATGCTTGGCATACGCCTTCACTGAACCATCTCCCTCTATGCCATGTGCTGCCAACAAATAAACATTTAATTGTCTATTAGATTGTATTTGGCCATTGGTTAACTATGAAAAATTTCAATAATCCAATTTACACTACGTGGCTGTGCAAAGGTGGCCATCTTGGCCCCAGGCTGTTCTTCTGCACCTGAGCCAAGATGGCTGCCAACCACAAAACACATTCTTGTAGTGTGTGCGGGGCCTCTACCCTGCCCAGCTTGATAATTAAAAACTGATGACAGAATGATGTTTTATGCCAGTAAGATGAAAACATATTCTTCAGATCAGCATACTTCAGCATCCAAAGAATAGGTATGAAGAGAGGCACCCAAAAAGCTCAGTTGATGCCTTTAATCAACAGTGAACACCACCTTTCTTTTGAAGTCAGCGTGAAGATATTGTTTGTAGTGAACAAGCCAATTTACAACATTTTCCCATTGAACTTAAAAAATCTGTTTCACATATCGAGTGCTGATATTCATTAGGTTGTACTGTACAATACAAACACACATGTTAATAAGCTAGTAACTGTAGAATGATCCATCAAAATCTTAAGCTTACTTTACATCAGTGTTCTTCATTGCAAGGCCCGCAGGCCACTGACGGCCCCTGGTGGGCTTTAATGCGGCCCCCCACGTGCAGCCCCTGACAATACACAAATGTGAAAAAGGCGGTGTGGTGGCCCTCACTGATGTCTTATCCGCGAATGTGGCCCCCCTCTGAAAATTACTGAAGAACACTGGTTTATATCATGTTCAAACTTGAACCAGCATCACGTGCCATGCTTATGTCTTGTTTAAAGTTGTTTTAAGTGTTTAAAGCTTACCAATAATGCATGTATAGGTGATGGTGTTTTTTGGCTAGGATACTTTGTGGGACTATCTTGTTTTATTTACGTTCTTCACAGAACTGTAGTTTCTTAATTGTTCATGGTCTTTGGTTAATGAATATACATGTACACAGGTTTAATTCATAATCCATCAATATAGGCTGCATGTACCATCCACTGTTCTTGGATAACAGATAACTTTAGATGTTAAGAAAACGTTAGTCAATTTACAAACAGTTCATGAACAACTGCTGTCCTATAGCTTGTGTTGGGTTAAGAAACACGTTTCTGTAGATTATTTTTTATATATACAGGTAACATAGTATATACACGTAGGTACATGTGTATAGGGACACTGTTGAGAAAACATACAATACACAGCCATGAAAATTACTTTTAAAAATGTGTTTGAAGATACAACTGGAATTTAAATGTTTTAATAGCAGGGGAATGTCTCATAAGAATTATGTGTATCTGTGATGCACCTTAATATTACATTATATTACAAGTAGCAAGTTTGTGTTTCTGAGGGTGGTGATTGGTAAATATACTTAGCTCTTATTAACTGTTTATCTCTTATTATAAAACCCTGGTAGATGTACATGGTGTTTTTTTGTTTGTTTGTTTGTTTATCATTTGCTTAATTATGCTTGGTTTACTTTGGTAATTCAGAGATGCAAATAGGTAAGTATTTTTGGTAACCAATAGTATAATTGTAGTGTGTGCTCCAGGTGTTTTTATAGGTTGGAGAACTACACAATTTTTCATCATGGTTTCAAGCTCAGAAGTTTATGCTATGTCATTGACTGGTTTAAAATGATACAGGAGTACTAAAATGTACATGTTTTCATAGTTAATTGCCAGTACAAGAAAACAAACAGTAAGTATTACCCTGAGCTCTGTAACTACGTTTTCTTAAAATATGTAAACATTATGTGTATTACTTTGTGGAGATATGGTTGGAATATATATACCTCTATACCAACCATATATATATATATATATATATATATATATATATATATATATATATATATATATATGTGCAGGGGTATAAAAGAAAAAAAATACATAATAGAGCACACTTAATTGAAAGACAGACTACAGCAATGTTACAACACATGTTAAACGTAGGCATAGTTTGTAAATATGGTACACTATTATTTAAAATATGTTTATATCCATAAACACAATCAATTTCTAACAAAGTCAAACAATTAAGTGTCGTTCATGAAACAAATACATAACACAATACACACAAGTGTATTTATAACGGGTTGAATTGCAAGTAAAATAACATTTTCCCTCTAACTAGCCACGAAACGTCACGATATATATATATATATATATATATATATAATATTATATATATATATATATATATATATATATATATATATATATATATATATATATAAGAGCCAGCTGCCCTTTATATATATATATATATATATATATATATATATATATATATATATATATATATATATATATATATACAATATCGACTAAAGTTAAATTGAGACCATTAACCATTTTGCCGATAACTCCCTCTTGTAGGGTAATCAGTAGAGCAAAACCTTTTTAACACATGAAAAAGATGCAAAACAAAACACCTGGTCTAAAAATAATAAACCAAAAAGGAGATGGTCGCGCGAGTTTATGTCGGTTTCAGCCTAATTTCAACCCTTTTTTTTTTAGTTTGGGGACCCATCCCCTTGTGTTTGAGCCCCCTCCCAATGGTAAGCAGAGGGCGCGCTCCCGTTGTCGATGTTACGTCACCGGGCTCGCTGCTGTCCTCGCGCGCTAGTTAAAAGAAGCAGAAAAGAGCAAAAAGAAACATGTGAACATTTCTGTAGATCTAGAAAGAACGAGAGAGAGAGAGAGAGAGTCACAGTGCTACCTTCTTAACGCACCACCACTGTGGAGTCCTAGCATTTAACTTCAGGAAAGTTAAACTGACATCACAAGTTCTTTTTTTTTTTTTTTTAACATAACAGATTTTTTTTTATTCCATCATAACCAGCACTTGCGTTAATTTATTTAAAAGTATTATTTACGTTTTTACTTCTATTTGTAATACACTTTTTATATGTGTGTGTGTGTGAGTGTTTATTATTTTTGATCAAATAAGGCTAAACAAAATTGCAATTACTTATTTAAAAAAAAAGAAGAAGAAGATGGTGCATTTGAAATTCCTTCTGGTATTGGCAGTTGCAGTTAATTTCTGGGAGAGTGGTGATGCAAAGTTTGGTGAAAAAGGTGAAATTGGTCCAAGAAGGAGGAGATGTCTGGATGGAAGCACACCAAGGCGTCTGAAGAAGAGAGAGAGACACTTGTCAGTGGACGGCAGCCGCGGCGCGGAGATTTGTCACACGTTCTACCCGCGGCAGTCCTGCTGTTACACCAGAAGTGCCCATCAGAACCTGCACCTTCGGGATGCGAGGGTATGTATGACACTAAAACCCGCCTGGCTGAATTATAGCAAGAAGAAAGTCAAGTCACTATATTTTGGCGAAATGAGAGATGTTGACCTCCGGTTACCTATAATGAAAGTGTTATGATAGGCGACAGAACTCCACTGATGGTAATAACTGACAATATTAATATTTTCCACTGATATGTTGTAATTCAGTGTATGAACTACATGATCAGTTAGATCGTGTCGTTATTACAAGCAAAGCACTACACTCCGCATATGAAAAGTGCTGATAGGGTAAGGGATGCTTGGTACTTTGTACAGAGCGAGACTTTCCTAGGTCAGACGAGCGTGTCCAAAGCGTTCAAGTGTTTCCATGGTTATCGTTTTCTGCCGTAGACCTGCGTTATAACGTCCAAATCATGCAGACTTTAGTGAAGCAGTGTGCAAAGCTGGCAAGTTAGTTGTTGTTCTGTCAAAGGAAGTGTGAAAAAATAAAGCAGTCATCACGGAAAAGCGATTGCGTTGGACTTTTGAAACACAGCACATGGTATTTCCACTGTGTATGAGAGCAATAGAACGAAAATAGCCTTCGGTTGATTCGTTTTCAAATACACTTAAACACTGCAGCCTAGGTCATGCATGTCCAATGTGAACAGTTTAAAAAAAAAAAGTTTGGCATTATGACAATGAGTTTAAACAAGAATATTGACAACTGTATTATTTGTTGATTTTATGCATGAGATGTAATAATTATTATGTTTTTTTTTTTTTGTTTGTTTGTTTTTTACACAATCCAATATGTGTATAGATGGCATTCAAAAGTTATTAAATTAAATGTGTTGTCAGAAACTATGTGAAGTCTGAAAGTTGCAAGAGGTTGCCATGTGAAAACAAAACACTGCATATAAAGTATAGCACAGATAGGACATTTAACATGGTAAAGCTTTACATGTACTGAACAATGGCAATATGGTATGATTGTTTACTATTTACACCACTAATGTTACATACCCCTAGTGTTATTTAATTACCTTAGTGGTAGCTCCAACCTAACCAAAACCATTCATTATTAAGAGTTATTACTGGGAAACCTTAACCCTAACTTTAACCTCACTGTAAGCAACAGTGATTAAATGCAAATAATTATGGACTGATTAATATTGGTATTGAGGAACTGCTTTAATTTGCTCAGCACTGGTGTAAATAAAAATTCACCCCCTGCTTTATATATTGTATTTATTTTATTTTATGAAAAAGACCACAGCTACAACAGTTTAGTTGACAAGTTTTGTGAAGAAAACCAAATGTAAACTAAAGAAAAAAAAAGTTTCAGCATTGCTGGCCCAAAGGTTATAGAAAAGAAAATATGCAGCCTGAATTGGATTTTTATGCTCAGTTCACAGTAGATTTCCCTCTATTCTCATGTAAACAGCTTCTACGAATCAACATATGTGTCTGGGTGGTATCTCTCACTTTGTTTTGTGACAAAAAGCCATATTGCATCATTTAATTTGCTCAAGTCATGCAAACAGGGAAAAATCAATAGGACAAAAAGGGGTCGGCTTATCCTCCTCCCCACTAAACTGCTGCCCACACACAGAGCCCTGTTGCTTATGGCAAAAGAATAACAACAACACCATTGTGTTTGTTAGTTGGTTCACTAATGGGTGAAACTGGAGAACATCATTCTCCCTCGGTCTTTAGCGCTGTCCAACTGTTCATGCCTTTGAGAGAGCATTTGTCCTGCTCCCATTCTATTCCCAGATGGGCGAACGATTTCTTACTGTAGGCTTTTCATCTGCAGCTTTTCACTTTCACTTGCAGTGATATTTGGAGGATATAAAAAAAAAAAACAGCAACAATAATAATACAAATAAAAACTACTGATAGGAATGACCTTAGTTAGACATATGCAATAAACAAACAAATCATATTTATTTATTTTTACAACAACAGGTTCCTCACAGCCTTTTTAATGGCCAGGGTGCTCTGCAGTTCCACTGCCTGAGATTGTTTCACAGCTCTGGCTGCTGTCAAAGAATGGGTGACAAGTAATTGTTTTCAAGTGTGTCCTTGTACATTGATATGTTTGCTCTGGCAATTTCGCAGACAAAAGCTATTGTTGTGCAGATTCAACTAAACAAATAACTCATCCTGGGGTCTCTTTAACAGCTGCCCCTGTACAATGATCACTTTACATATTGGTCTTTTGATAGAGGTATTGTAATGACATAATCCAGTAATGCAGCACACCAAAAAATCTGTGTCCTGCTCTTCATGTTTTAACAGCTAAGTGACTGTGTTAAAATATGCAGTTGCACAAGGCCAGTATATTGAGTTTTTTTGCATTGTATCTACTGTTTTAATTGAATTACAGTACATTATATTTAATGAAAAACAGTGTTTATTTTTTAAAATATTTTTTATATTTTTATAAAAAAAGTATTATTAAAATCTACTGCCCGCAATAACAGCTATGTGATTGATTTCTACCCAGAATGTTTCTGCTTAATAAGTGTCAGTTAGTAGGGGGGAGGTCCATGGGATGCAATCATACCAGTTTTAAGGTGATCTCAAGAAAGAAAGAAAAAATCACCCTTATATTTGTTGACAATCCAAACATGCTTCTCACTCTTTTTACGTGCAACAGCATTAATCTTGATCCTATTACAAGTCTCACAATGTTACATCAGTATAGAATGACAGAAGATGACACATTTGCTGCAGATGTTGTAGCAGCCTTGTTTTAATGTGTTACTGTAACTATAATGTTATGATATTTTGTTTTCCATGTTACATAACAGCACTCCAAACATAATGTAAAATGTATAAAAGCTAGTTTATATATCTTTTTTCTATATTGTGTAAAAAACCCTTCCCCTTTTTGATATTACAAGTTTTACAGATGAGGTTTTCGTTTAGTGTTGAGTGAAGAAGAAGCAGCTCTTCTTGTGTGCCTGGCCAATGCAAAAAAGGCCAATGTTGCAGGATTGGCCAGAAGCAAGTTTAATTGACTTCGTCAGACTGTTGATTTGTTGATACCAAAGCTAGAATGATGGCTCTGTCTATCTCCAAATGGGTATTTACACTGTGGACCTCACACAGTGCAAAGTGTTACCAGCCTGCTGTGTTGGAACAGCATGGATTTGGAAAGAGGATAATATTGTATTTAATTTCAGATAATTTATTGAATCCCACTGCTTAATCTTTTGTTTCGTGACCAAAAACACATTCCAAAAATGGTGAGAATAACTCCCTTCTATAGGATCTTGTCTTTGTGCAAAACAAGGGGATCGATATAATAAAAGGAGGGTGAGGACCCTCCCAGGTAACAGCTGGTAAAGGAGGAATGAAAACCTTTGGATTTTGTTTTAGTCCATGTAAGTCAATCCGCCTAAGATATACATTGACTGTATAAGGGCACACAGTCTACCAGTGTGCCGCAATGATGCACAGTTGCTGTGACTAATACAATCTCGATATATTATTGTAGTAATCAAACAAAAAATATAACCATACCAGTGGAAAGTATGGCAATATGCCAATATTATATAATTAACGAAAAACATCTCAGGATACGATGGCTCCTGTGTGCACACATTCCAGCTAGATTATAACATTTTACAACAAGATTTGGAGGAGGTTGTAATTTTGAGTAACACCTTAATGTATAAGGAAAACCTGAGAGAGGGTCTGAAATAGCATCATAAAATAACTATAATGTTTATTTTAATATTGCTGTAGATAGTTAATGTACCTGCTCCTACGTCACTATTTACACTAACTAGGTGAGACACAGCATCTCATTTCCAATGGGGTCTTTTCTTTCTTTCTTTATTTGGGAACCACTGAAACTACTTAAACCTAGACTAGCGCCTGCTGTAGCTATCAAACAGGATTTATTCAAGCCACAATTAGGGGGTTTATACAATGTAAAAATGTGTACAATTGTTGCCTTGTTTTGTTTTTATAATATTTAATCTGTGAAAAATGGCTATTGTATCTCTACCCTCCTCCCTCTATCTCCCTCTCTCCCTCCTTTTCTCTCTTTTACAACAGGTCAGTTTTTTTTTGGTTTTTGGTTTTTGGTTTTTTTTTTTATAAGTGCACACAGTCATTTGTTTACTTGTTTCTGGTTTGTTGCTTTCAGATATTTTCTGTTACCAACAATACAGAATGTGCAAAGCTGCTGGAAGAAGTCAAGTGTGCACGCTGCTCACCACAGGCTCAGAATTTGTTTAATTCGCCTGATGTAGAGGATGCTGCTGATAGAGAGCCGGTTCTGCCCTTGCTGTGCAACGACTATTGCAGAGAGTTCTACTATGCCTGCAGAGGCCACATACCAGGTAATACGGCATTAAAGTGGAACTATAGGAGAGAAATGTTTGCCCGGTTATTGATACCAGGTGATGATGATGATGATGATGATGATGATGATGATGATGATGATGATGATGATGATGATGATGATGATGATGATGATGATGATGCAATGTGGGCGTTATCCAATTCAGAAACACAGCTCTCTAAAACTTTATCCTCAGTCATGTTGTTAAACAAACCCTGCATCTGGAAAGCACCTTTATCATATTTCATAGCAGAATAAGCACCGTTGATTTAGAAAAACAAACAAACATGACCCTGTCACTGGTGACTTCATATTTTGTTTTCTGTAGTGCAAATGGAATGGTTTAATAATGTAGAAACTTGTGGAAATTGGAAGTGGGTGATAAAGTTAATTAGTTCTACTTGCAGTTTTCAGGTTAGCCTCCCAGCGGAAAAGACTTTTTGAATTTTTTCTTTTTTTAATGTCGTTTTTCATGACCTGTTATTCATTACCTGCACAAAAAATCCTTGAATATCGCCTCTCTCCTATTGGTTTAGTTTATAGTTTGTCCATATTCTAGTCATTGTTTTATTATTGTATTTGTAAGCCACTGAGCATTTCTTTGTAACTAAGGCTTTCGTAATACAGCTGGTTCTTGCTCTTTATCACATTCCCCATAGTGTAAGTGGTAATGGATCGCATTTGCCAAGTCTGCATGCTAAGCAGTCATAACAGATCAGATCTACGGATATATTCAGCGCTAAATGAAAGGAGATATTCCACAGTACACCACAGTGCCTCAGCGCTCAGTATTAGCTAACTCCCAGCTACTACCACTGGCGACCTGATCATTTATGTTTTCTTATAAATTATTGCTTAAAGAATAAAAAAGAGCAGGAACTAATCTGCAGCAGAAATGAGAAGAGAGACATAGAGCACTGAGAAGCACAGGAGCCGGAGCCACAGGAACCTCACTCCCCAGATCAACATATGTGGTGACGAATGACAAATTTATTTTTCTACAAAGTTTGTGTATATGTAAAACTGCTGAAGTGCATCAAGATGTCAAGTGCTTTGGGTGGCCACCCAAGTTGTCTTGGAAGATAACCAGATGGAAGGATAACTTTAGCACTGGGATGTGGACAGAGATTTTGGGCAGTGAAAAAAAGGAGAAAAAATTGACTTGCAGACTGTGTGTGCAAAGCCCTGATATACTGTATTTGTTTTTAAATTTGTCATATGTTAGTAATCTCAGCAATTCAACTATAAGTGCTTTTGGAAGCAGAGAGGTCTTATAAGAAAAGCTATTGTTTTTTTAAGCCTAAGGCACAACTATTTTTTTGTTGACAGAAGTAGATGCTGACAGCCGCCTTAATTGTGCCAGTAAAAAACCACAATGTTGGGTGGAAGGTCATTTCTCTGCCTCCACAAACGCAAATCAGCATTTGTAGTGACGTGTAGACAGGCATTTAAAATAGTATTACTATATTAAAGTTGGTAAATAGTAATGATATTTAGGGAAACAAAATGTATTACATTGCATCCAAATTATCATACCGAGTTGTCTCATCATTTTTGGTTAACTTTAAAATACTTTTAGGTGTTACTTTTTTAATGTATCTCAATGGACAAGTGTGATACTGCTGTTGCAGATTACAAATCGCTGCCCATCAGCGTAAATGCAGCCCCATTCATATCTCTGCATTATGTAACCTACTGATAAGATGCCTGCATTTGTTTCAAAACTATTTTCTTAAATTGAAATTCAAAACTTTATGATATAAAAGATAAAATACATGATATTGGGAAAGTGAATTGCCCTAAATTATTATTATTTGGAAATTTCATCTCTACATTTCAAGAAGATTAGAAGGACAAAAAAAAGAATATCTGGGATGGTAGACTGTAACAACTGGTCGATGTATCAATTAGGTTAGGGTTTAATTACAAGAAGGTTTGTTTGACTCACGCTTCATTAATTTTGGACTAGATTTAACTTCCTTACACAAAGTTAGATCTTTAGCATAGAATTGCAATGCAGTAGTATTGTAAAGTAAGGTGCGTTATACAGGTATGACGGTACTCATGTCATGATATTACATATTACATAGTAAGATCAGATAAGATCTTCACTCTAGAGCAATGTTGTGTTTTTTGTCTTGTATCATAATACAAACGATGCATACCTCTATTATGGTACAATATAGAATGTAAAGAATCATAATTCATAGATACACAAAGGATTTTCACACCCCTAGTACATGACAAAGCAGGTAGCCGTAGACTGCCATAATGGCTGAGGTTTCTGCCTCAGCTGCAAACTTGTGCTTTTAGCTTGGTTTGGAAACCTGGGTGTCCTAGATTGCTTGCTTGATTGACCAATGAGTGGATGGCTGTGAGTTTCCGCAGATAATAAAATAAAGCTTTAAGATCATTGTTTTCTGTTTAGATTGTTGTGCTTTACTATCTGACTTTTATTAAGTCTGCCTTCTTTTCAGTTTGCAATCAAAGGAAAACCTTAGGTCGTGTTAATGCTTTTATCACTGGTATATTTGTACTCCTCCTCTGAGAGTTTAGACAGGGGAACTGATATTTCTGAGGTTGCCTTTAGTTCACTTGTGCCTGTTAAAGCCTATTTGGATTGTTGTACCGTCATCAGCATTGTCCTAAAATGAGGATAATATGATTGATATTCAAAAGCGTATTATATGTATTTAAATTGAACAGGATCAGTTTCCTCATCAGATCAACATATGATATTCTCCCATCACCACAGAACCTAAACCTCTGGGTGGGTGAAGATCCCGCATGTCCTTTGTGTTCATCACCTGCAACATTACGGCACATTTTGACAGTGTGTAAGGTGGGTCTTAGCCAACCACCAAGAAAAGGTGTTAAAACATGCCTCGCCCAGGACAACTGGAAGCAGCTAGAGACTGGAAAATGCTGGCAGATGTTGGTCAACAGCTTATATTTACACCTGAGATTGCCACCACTAACCTTCAACCAGACATTGTCTTGTAGTCTGGATCAGCACGGCTTGTTCATCTGGTAGAGTTAACAGTGCCATGGGAGGATGCTGTGGGTGAGGTGTATGCTCAGCTAGCTGCTGAAGCGGAACAGCGAGGATGGAGAGTCCAGGTTTACCCAGTGGAGGTGGGTTGTCGAGGATTTGTGGCACATTCTACAACCCGGTTTCTCAGAGATGTCGGGTTCAGTGGCCAAGAGCTACGTCGCACAGTGAAGAACTTATCTGAAGCAGCAGAAAGGAGCAGCAACTGGCTGTGGCTGGGGATCTCAAGCACAATAGAAAGAAAGTAACGCTAATGTACGAGTAAGTAAGCTGGGCTGAGTTGAGTGGGGGACGGAGGGGGGTGATGCTGGGACGCCAGAATCACTGTTGAGCCCTCATGAGGTGTCGTGGGCTAGTCGACGAAACACAGAGGATGGGAGGTGCCCACTTGAAAACCCCAGAGATGTACCCTACTTAGCTCAATCCAGATGGTTGTCATGCTGTTGTGATGGGGAGACCGCACTGTGATTGCTCCCCGGAGCCAGCATCGCAGCCATTGTGTGTGCTGATGCGCTGGGGAGGCAAAATAAGCTGATCCCTTGAGCCAGCATTACACTTCAGCCATCAACACCAGGCAAAAGGATATCTACATCATCAGATGGAAAGAAACACAAATGGATGGAGATGCAGATGGATCACATTAGTTTACTGTAAAGCTACGTCTTAGTTGGTGCTTAGCTTGGCGAGAGCCGAGTTCAAATCAGCATGAAGTTTTAACACCTACTCTCATGTAATGGAAATCGTTTCTAAATGTAGTTGTTTCTAAACGTAGTTTAATTATGTTTCATTATGATAAGATTACCGATTTTTCAAACAGAAACATTACGAGATTAGCTTTGTGATCCTTTTTCTTTGTTTTTAAATTATGAATTATTGTTTTACCAGTTTTCTGTTTTAGGTAATCATTTTTTTGGTCAAATCACTTGCCAGTCTAACTAATGTCTGGAAAAAAAAAAAAAAACAATTAAGAGCACACCAGAATAAAAAAAAGAATTAAAACTTGAATTAGGTCTAGAGTGCACTATTAGTGTAGGCCCATATTTTTAAAGAGCACCATTGAGACAGGTGTAGGTAGGTACTTGCCCCAGGGTCACTCACTAAGTCACTAACTAGCTGAGATTTAAGACAGGATTTCCTGGCTTCCATGCTTGGGTAAGATGTTGATGTTTTCACTAGAAAATCCTTTGAAACTGAGTATTTACTGTGTACAGTATGAAAAGATTAATGTTCCAAGTGCTTCCCTTTTTTTCAACAACAACAACAGTATTGCTACTATTTTGCTCCTATAAATTACAAGGTAGAATATTTTCCCTCTGTGAGATTTTCAACTGCAAACACCAAGTGTAACCATTTTTTTTTTGTTTATCCTTTTTCATAGAATTATTCCAAGCTGATGTGGATGAGTTCTGCCTGTATTTTGGAAGAAGAGATAGCGGTTTGTGCTTTCCAGATTTTCCCAGAAAACAAGTGCGGGGGCCAGCCTCTAACTATTTAGACCAGATGGAAGATTATGAAAAAGTAGAAGAGATGAACAGGTTCATAAAGATACATACTGTTTGATTTAGAATAAAAAAAAATTGGCTGTGTTTATGACAGCCAATTGTATAAATCTGTGCTAACATCTGTGTAATCTGTGCAATGCAGATGCTTTGTTCTGTCTAGTCATTCTGTTACAAAAATAACCTAAAAACACCACTGTTGCTGAATTAATTACACTTACTAAAATGTTAAAGGGGTAACACTTTATAAAAAGTGTTATTGTATAATTATATATTAAGAAATGTGTGTTTTAACACTGAGTAAACATAAACTCTTGATGCTTTCCATTATAAGCCCTAAGAACCGTCATGATCAAGCACATATTTTAAAGTGTGACCTTAAAATGAACAGTTCACATTAGTAAAGTACTTGTTGACTCAGTGTGACTTACAGCAAGTTTGACTGACAATGAAAGTCCTTACAGAGTGGCTCTAAACACCAGGCTAGTATTGCACTAATGCACTGACCTCCTGTATTAGTAACTTTGAGAGAAGAAATTAATTCACACTCTGAAAATCAGATGGGGAAATCTGAGCTGGAGATATGACAAGTTTTCTGTCTCAGTGTCATACAGTAGGAGGCTGCATTTCTCGGAGTCTGGGTTAGTAGTCGGCTTCTTGAGGAAAAGAAGAGAAAATGTGATAATTACACTGGTCTTACACAGCAGTCGTATGGCTGGGTGCTGATGCAACACTGCTATCGGCAGGCACAGATCTGGTGGGAGTCCTTGGTGGTTCTTCAAGCCCTGCCTCTCCTGGCAGGGGTCTGCTTAATAGCATACAGAGAATACATAAAATAATGAAGACCCCAAATATCTGATGTGTACAACAAAGCTGTGCATCTCACATGCAGATGTACAATTGTTCCTAATTAGACCTTCCACTTTAAAATTGTAATCCTTTTCGTTAAAAGATGTAGCGTATCTGCTTTCAGATTTACTTTGAGTACGTTTCAATCCATTCTAGCCAGAAAACAGCTCTAAATAAAATCTGTTTCCATTCATTCAGAGATCTCACATTAGAAACTAATCGTGTTAATAATGATAGTCAAGTACTTTTTTTTTTTTTTCAAATGCATTGCATTGATAAGCTGACCTTGTATAGAAATCCCAGTGGGTGCTGGCATTTCTAGGTAATTGTTAACAGCAGAAACATTGCTAAAGACAGTATTACACCTATTGTCTTTTAAGCTTTTTATGTAACCCTAAACTTCATTATACCTGCACAAAACTATTTAATTATGTTCAAATTCAATGAAATTAGGCTTTCTGTACTCTCACAAAAGGGAATATTACACTTTAAGTAATGTTTCATTGAGTGAAGGCAACTACCGGTAAGATGTTTTTCTTTTTTTCTTTCTTTTATGTAACTGGATATTCACATTTTCTGTTTAGAAAACACAAGCACAATTGTTACTGTGTTCATGAGATGCTGCGAGGCCTGAGGCAACCTGTCGGAATTGTGAACTGCGGGGATGGATCTCAGCGGCTCTTCATCCTGGAAAAGGAGGGTTTTGTGAGGATTCTGACACCAGACATGGAACTGATCAAAGAGCCCTTTCTGGATATCCACAAGCTTGTCCAAAATGGAATAAAGGTAGGCACTCCTTCAAAAGACGATGTCAACTAAAACCTCTTCTCATGCATTCCACAGTGAATAATACAATAAGAATGAAGCATTACAACACAAACAGGGTTTCAATAAAGAATGATGCTTGGTTACAAACTATTTGATAGGTAATTGTATTGTCATAGGTTGTACACAAGGAAGTATAGTACATACGGCTCAATCCAAAGTCCATATTGTAAGAGCCAATTTCACAATAAAACTTGAGAAGTACTATGTTATATAATTTGTAGTAGTTGCACCTTGTTCAATATTAATTCACAAACATTACTGGTCACCAGTAAATTAGCAGTTGCAGGAATTTAAATAAAGTTTGACTGTAGTAATACGGTCATACCTGCTGACAGTGATAACACTCAAGTGACCATCTGAAAGGGGTCTATATCCAGGTTATTCAATGTCTGATACCCGCAGAGGTTCATTCTCTACAGATCATCCTAATTATAGGTTTTATAGTACAGCATAAAGTTTTGCATCACCTAGAATTTTAGGATTGAGACATAATTATTGTTTTAAAACTATTTTAACATAATATAGATCTTTTATTTAACATCATGTAATCAAAGAAACTACAAGACTATATCGCAAAAGTCAACCGGAAGCCATAATGTCACCTTGTTATATTTTTATCAGTTTTTTGTAAAGTACAGTCAATGCCGCTTATTAACAACCTATCCCAGCAAAAAGTTGTCATTATCCAAAAGTTGCCAGTAAGCGAAATTCCCCTGTTTAAGTGTATTTTTATGGAACAACGATATATAGCCCTACTGCAGTTGTACAAATGTGGCACTGAAATACATGTGTTTTAAATGTTATAGTGTTAAAGATAGCATAGAACTGTTTTCTTCACCCATGTGAAAAATAAAAAAAGGGAGTAGACTTAAGTAGTACTACAGTTGTCCTGTAAGAACACAATTTTAAAATAAGAACTTGTATAACGTTTTCTGCTTTTTACAATGTACCACCTCCTGCTGTAAATACATTTCAATTTTGCATGCAGCTTCGTAGCCAGTAAATATGCAGTTGCAAAGTCAGTGTGTTATAAAAGCTGCATGAAGTATGCGCATAAATCATGCAAGTGCACTCTGTAGCCCTGGCAACTAGTAATAAAGTTGTCAATAAGGAGTGTACAGTTGCTAATATCAGAATTCCATTAACATTAAAGTGTATGGGACGGGATTGGTTCCTGGGAAAATGTTGTTAATAACCAAAAGTTGTCTTTATAAGGGTTGCTAATAACCGACATTAACTGAATATAGAAAACTACAAAGCAGTATGTAATTCAATATGTTAGCTTAACATTATTCGGGGCTCTGGAGGTGCGCATCTAGTAAAGGCGCTATACGTGAGTGCTGGTTCGATCTGGTCTATTCCACAGCCGACCGTGGACATAAGTTCCCAGGAGGTGGCGCTCAATTGGCTGAGCGTCGCCGGGGGGGTGGGGGGAGGGTTTAGGTCGGCCAGGGTGTCCTCGGCTCACCGCACACCAGCGACCCCTGTAGTCTGGCCAGGCGTCTGCGGGCTTGCCTGTTAGCTGCCCAGGAGCTGCGTTGCCCTCCGGCGCAGTAGCTCCTGGGTGGCTGCATGGTGAATCTGCAGTGTGTAAAGAAGCGGTCGGCTCACAGCACACGCTTCGGAGGACAGAGTGTGTTCATCTTCACCCTCCTGAGGCAGCGCAGGGGTGCTAGCTTTGAGCTGAGTCTAAATAATAATTGGGCATATCAGATTGGGAGAAAATAACAAAAATAACTGGCAACAACTAAAAAAAAACAAAAAACTTAACATTATTCACCAGGTTTCATTCCTGAAGTAAAATGTGTTTATTCTGTAAGATGATGCAAAACTATGATTATGCTATAGATGTATATAGAAAAAGGGAGATGAAGGATATTATTGCAGAACAACAAGGGAACCAGAGTTGTCTGTTACCTGTAGAATGACTTTCACATGACTTTATTTAAAGGCAAACCTAAATATTTATACTTAATCCAATGCTTTCTTAAAAACATAATTTTAATTTATGTTAGTGTAATTTCATTAAATTTGTTTAAAGCGAGTGTTTGTGTTAAAGGTGATTACTATGCACAGAATATGTTAAGGAGGTTATAAGGTTATAAAAACACTTGTACGTTGCTGACATGTACCAAAGACACACACAGTGTTTTGATTAATTAAAGCAATCTAGTGGTATTCATAAACATGAAGTTCCCTGGTGGGTATAATCTCAAACTTCAGACTTCCAAATCATCTCTTTTTTAAATTTTAATCTATTTCCCTATTAAGAGCTAAAACAACAGCCAAATCTGTTTTGTTGAAACAAAGACAGATATGGTGATTTACAAAAAACAAATGTGTTGACATTCTCTATAATAGTCGCCTGCAATTTCGTTGGTTTTGGCTCTTGTGAGAACAAGGAATGAAAAAGATCTTTAAAAAAAAAAAGCTGCTGTAAATATTTGAATATTTTCATAGTATTGGTGAATACTACAACAGTCAGTTTGAAAACGCATCGTTTATAAAGGATGCATTGTTTAGATTGTGTCCAGGAGTGGAATGGTATTTTGGCAGGAAGTTTATGTAGTACACATGCCTCTCGCTGCCTTCTTAAGGAAACATTATTGTGAGGCCAACAGACCCGTGGAAAGGACATACAACAGCTCCACTGGAAATGCTCTGCGTCTTATCATTAAACTTAATTGTTTGCGGATAAAATAATCATTATGACAATTATAAGTGGCTTAAGCCCCAGTGCCCCAAGAGTCTTATTTTGAGATGGTAGCTGTACTGTAGCTTGTAATTAAGCAGCATCCTTGTGGGTTGAGTGGACAAGGAGCTGTCTGTTTATTCTAAGTTAAGATGGATCAACAGGACTTTATCCTTTATACTGATTTAGGGCTGATAATCCTTAAATTTAAGAGCTTGAGTGGGGCGACGAGATAATGTTTTATCATTGTACATGCACATGCTTAGATTGTAATGTACTGTGTTTCCTTCAGCAGGATCCCTTGGTGCCAATTAACCGAACTTATTCCAAAACAATGCTCTGTTTGGAAAGCATAATTTTCAGTGTGGGTGTTCCTTGAAATTGTATACTTCATACCCTGTTATTACTAAGCTGTGTGTTACGCATTTCAGAATGCCAGCTTCTTTTTCCAGTAGGCTGCCAGTTAATTCTGACATTGCAGCTCTATCCCACACACAGAGCCTGCTAACCCCTGTTTTACTTTTCTTTGCAATTGAACAACGTTTTTTTTCCTGGGTGTCGTAATCATCCAACCAAACACAAAGCATTTATTTGGCCAATTATTTCCATTAGACTTTCATGTGTGTAGCAAACTACATACAGGTGAACCTAGTTGTTGTAAAACAATACATTTACAGTAATTACTAAAGTTAGATTTTTAAGTGTCAACTTTCAATGAAAGGTTAGCTGGAACTGTCAGATAGTTTTCACTGATGAATGCAGCTTTTGGGATTCTGTAGAAAGCATCAGAAACCATTTTTTTTCTGTTGAAGCAAACAGTTTGTTATGATACCTTGAGGTATTTTGCTGTATGTTTTGTGGGTTGGAACTTAGTTGTTCTTCTTAGTTTGACTTTTTGAATAGACTAGCAGGATGAATTGAGACATGAAACTTCTTTATAGAAGTACATTGGAAACACTGCTAATAAACTAAAAAGTGTCTGGCACATCCTTGCAAAATATCTAACAATTTAAATTGAATCTCTACAGTGCGTATGTTAGATGTATGTTTGAATTATAATCTTAATTCTTAAAACTTTATATAGTAAAAAAAAAATAATAATCTAAAGTTTGTTTTGTAAATTAAATACAGTTTCATATTTTAAAAAGCCTTACTTATATCACCCTGTTGCTACCTTTATTCGTATTAAACCTCTCATTGTGAACAGGCATTTAATTTAAAGTGTGGTTTATGTAGACGCTTAACAAAAAATATATGATTCTAAAACAAGCAAATACTTCCTAGAATGTTATTTGTGTTATCACATGAATAAAACAGCTGTTACATTTTTTTTTTCTGCAAAGAAGGTTAGTAAAGTTATTTTTTTTTCTGTCCATTACAGACACTGCAGTTATTAAAAGTTCACAAAGGCTTTATAGTAATACGTGAACATTAGATTCCCTGTTGAACTGATACAAAGTAAATGTTCATTCACAATGCATTCCACATGTATTTATACTTATCAAACCCTAACATTAACCAACATGTACTTATCATAAAGTGTGACTTGAAATGCTTGCTTACTTATCATGTAACAGATTTATGCAAAGCATAATAGCGTAAAATATATAAACCCGACGTGTTTATGCTTTATTACCTGCAAGTGCCGGTAACTGCAGTCTTCATTATACAAACTGCAAATCAGAGTATTTAGAATAAGTTGAAGGTCCTTTATAGCTCTCTTAGGGTTTGTTTTCTTTCTTTTTACCTCACATTTAATCAAGACCCATTAATATGTCAACAGGTGGATAAATTATTTCACTCTGTAGTTTCTTCAGCTCGCTGTGCATGGAATGCCTTTCCTTTTTGTGAAAAATATTCTACATTTATTTTCTTCCAACTATCAGTTTTCTGTTTTTTTTTTTTCTACTCCAGTGGTTTGATTTATAGTGCAAAGTTTTGCTGTGTGTACATCTATTCTGTGCACCACATTAGTATCATTTTGCATAGCTGCATAGCAGGACAGGTATAATGATTAATGCACCCAACTACAGGTCAGTTAACTATAATTTCACGGGGGGGAGGGGGGGGGCTTTTTCAACACTATTTCTACTAGTGAGGCCACAATGCTGCTGCTCTTCAACTGATTGTAAATTTGATCTGGGGAAGACTTTCATAAAGGGATACTCCACGACCCTAATGAACAAGGAGGGTTCACATTCTAAAAGCTTTTCCAGAGAACTGAAAAAGAAATGGTGTGCAGGGAATATTACTTTTATTAAACCTTCCACCTTAGAGGCTGATGGATATGGAAAGAGACCCGCAGAAATGACCCATTTTTACATGAACTGCCAATACCAACAGTGTAACTACCAACAGTGTGACTTATTTACATATTAATTATGGCGCAGCTATCCTTATAGCGTCTTTATACAAAATAACTGTGGGTAATTATTTAATGCTGGCTCTGAATAACATACTAAAAACCATCAGTTATCTTTCTTTTTATTTGTTTTGTAATTGTGTACTTAAAGTGCCATAATTCAGACTTAGACCTTGTGTCAACTGTCCAAAAACTGCAGTTTTATTCTACTGGAAAACTGTGTTTGCAGTGTGGTTGAACTTCAGTGAAACACATTTATCTATCTTTATTTCTGTTGTGCATCAGCAGGTTTGCAAATGGTTAATTTCTTAAAGAATACAAGCAATTTAAATTAAAGTTGGCTCAATGTAGATTTTTCTATGCCTTTGGGAAAATTAGTATTACTTTGTCAGGACAATTTATCAGTCATAGCCTATGTGATTCATTACACCATGGGAAGGGTTGTCAGTGAAAACTAGTATTTCACTGCATTTACAGCAGTTTCTTGGTGGTCGTGAAGTTAAAAGTAATAGGTTCCACAGACAGGGGTTCATGGCATATTAGGTTTGCTTTGTATAGTTATATTTATGCTGGGAAAACAAAAAGTGGTGAATCAACTGCATAATAGTTTCAGTCATAGTATTATTATGAGCAAATGAGTATGGCTTTCTTGTTAGCCAGTCATGGAGATAAATAAAAAACAGAACTTAATACACATAACTTTCTATGGCACCGTCAAATGTGTCAGGTGCCTCATGTTTCTGAACAGTGTTTTGGAATAAGGAAACTTTTATTGAGGTTAAGCCTAGCTGATTACACAGGTATTACTTGTGTTAGAGTTCCCCCCTGCTTGTCAAGCTGAATGCGTTCAGCAAAGCGTACATGTATGAAATGCATTTTTCTTTCCTAGAAGTTCCTTCTGTGTTAATACATTCCTTTGCAGATTCTTTTGGAACATATGGCAAATGGATGAAAAGTCAAAAAGGCTTTTTATTTAGCATGGCATGACAGCAGTACAGACTAATTCATTCAGGGTGTTATCGCTGCAAGAGCCTGCTAGCTCAGTTTCATAGCCTTGAGTGTAATAAACAACCACTGAAACAAATATTTCCAGTGCAGATTGTAAACATACTTTTAAACATAAAGACTAACGTTCTACTCATTCCATCTCTGCTTTATCTATAAAAAAAAGATTGTCATTGCTCAGAGACTGAAATGATATAGCTGCTTATTAGAGTTAACTATGATGAACAGACCACCAGAGTCGTGACAACTGATGTAGTTGCCTCCAGGGTAAAACAAAGGTTTACGTATTACACAAGCAATTTTAACTGTTTTCTAAACAGGCTGCCAAGACAGTGGGAGTTGGCAGCTAACCCCATGTTTCAGGTTTTTGGTTTCTGCATGGATTAAAAGTGACTGAAGATTCTGGACCTTTGTGTCTTCTATGAACTACAAGCAACCTAATAAATTCTTTTAGCCACTTAAACCTGTATTCATGGATACCTCCAAAGATTACATACACAAATCACTTCACAATGGGGCAGTAAGAGGTCCTGCTCACAGATAAGCGCCCAAGACAATAGTGTGTGCCCCGGCTAGGAGAGTGCACTGCCTCAAGTGAAATGTTTTATAATCATTTTTGATGCAGTCGTCAAGGAGAGAAAAGAAAAAGAAAGTTTCGGACACAGATTATCCTAAGAGAAAGAACAGAGAGAGAAAGGGGGAGAGGGGAGCTCTTTTTGGTTCCAGCCTGCAACACAGTAAAGAATATAATTAACTTCATGATTCTTTGTGTTTTTCATTTGACTGCAGGGAGGAGATGAAAGAGGACTTTTAAGCCTTGCATTCCATCCCAATTACAAGAAAAATGGAAAGCTGTATGTCTCCTATACCACCAACCAAGAACGGTGGGCCATTGGACCACACGACCACATTCTTAGAGTGGTGGAATACACAGTATCCAGGTACTGCAGAACAAATACAAGTCTGTGCTCTCCAGGTAGTGTCATTATTATATTCTTGAGGGTAAACATGTTCAAGTATCTACCAAATCAAATTAAAAAAAAAACAGATATGATTGTAGCTGAAACAGTCTGCAATGTGGTTTTGTTTGGTAGATCAGAAACAGTAAGTACATAACTATTGTGCAATACAGAGGAATGTTGTAGACGTTTTATGCTTTTTTTTGTGATGTGAAAAACATCACACAGCAACAATCAAAATAAATATGTTTACTAATATGTTTTCTGACAAAGAACAGCATGTAGTTTCAGTATATTGTAAAGTATATCCCCCTAAGCTGTGTTTAAAGTAAAAACTGTGGACACTGTAGTATATATAAAATAAAATAAAATTGAAAGGCAGATAAAACCAAAAAAAATAAGATTAACTATACCAACAAAAAATGGAAATGGAATCGATTTTTTTTTAAGTATATTTTATTTTTAAGAAAAAGTTTTTGCTTTCAACTTTTCTTGTTTCTATTTTTCTGACTGGTTTCCCTCTAATAGGAAAAACCCCAACCAGGTGGACCCGAGAACAATGCGAGTGTTCATAGAGGTAGCAGAGCTACACAGAAAACACCTGGGAGGTCAGCTGCTCTTTGGGCCTGATGGCTTCTTGCATATTTTCTTAGGGGATGGGATGATCACACTAGATGACATGGAGGAGATGGATGGATTAAGGTAAATCGATTATCTGACAGCAAGTACAAAGTATGCACAGCATTGACATCCAGTTTGTCAGGGGTATTGCTCCCTACAGCTAGTGTTTTGATCTATTTTTACATGGAGAAAAGTCTCACTGATCAGGACCATTTTTAATTCATTAGTTAGAAAAAAACAAGGTCTAAAATGTCAGAGTTTATTTGATGTTGTGGAAAATGTTTTAAAAACTCTGCAGCTTTATATATTGTGCTGTGCTTATTTTTCTATTTTGTTGTTGATGATTTGATAAAAGGACAGCGCCCCTAAGGTATATGATGTTTCTAGTGATTTTACAGGCTCTGTACTGAGAGTGGATGTAGATACAGACTGTTGCAGTGCACCATATTCTATACCAAGGAATAACCCCTACTTTAACAGCACCAATCAGCCACCTGAGATATTTGCACATGGACTTCATAATCCAGGCAGGTAAGTGGGTATGTGCTATATGTTGTCTCTAAGAAAGGGGGGATGAGGAGGGTGTTATTGCTTACTTGCCACTGCACAGAGAACACCTTGTTAATTTCTGTTCATGACTAACATGGACCTGTTCCATTCCCTCATAATGTAGTGTGATTCATGGCGGCTGTGCTGTTAGGAACTCATGTAAAATTCACAGAAATGTACTGTTAATGATTCCACTTACTGTAAACGTCAGCAGTTTGTTTGTTTTTATAGTAGCCAGTGAACTTGTAATCAAGTTCACAGTTACAACTATTCACCAGTTAGCCAGTAATTGCTATAACTTCCCTACACAAAGGTGTTCTCTCTGGAAATGAACAGCAAGGCACATTGTCTTCAGGTGTTTCTTTCTGATTTTATTTGCTTTTTCTCATTAGGTGTGCTGTGGATCAGGGTCAGATAGACATAAACGGCAGCCTTTTAATACTTTGCTCAGACTCAAGTAGCAAGAACTCAACGGCAAGAAGAATACTGCAGATATCCAAGGGTAAAGACTATGGTAGGTTCTGACTAGACCTTCGAATGTCCGTGCAATTGATAGAGCTTCAGTAACACATTTCACTTCATGTAATCTGAGCCAGGAAATGTTTAGTTTACTAAAAGAAAAATCATTAGCTTTGTATGTAAATCCTGGGGGAATAAATATGCAGTATACGGATGTTTTGGTTTTGATGTGATGGTATCCAAACAGTTTAGCTTTTTTTGTTTTTTAAATCAACCTGTTTACTAAAGAAAATTGCAGCATATCAGTCTCATTCTGTTTGAGCACACTAGCTAATCAAACTGCCAAGACTTGGTGGGCTCCTGAGTGACGCATCCAGCAAAGGCACTCCACGTGGATGTGCCCTATAGCCTGGGGATTGCAGGTTCGAGTAGGTTTTAATCCAATTAAGTAAGACAGCTTCGTTGGTAATTGGAAATCTATCCTGTTAAACCTGAAAAAGTCTTATTGTCACCCAGTCTCTACACTTCATTAACATGAGCCTTTCCTGCATTAGCAGTGAAAACATCTGATAATATAGTGAAGAATATCATACATCATTTTGCTTGGAGCAGCTGCATTGTATAAGCAGGGATGTACTTTTAACTTGGTCTGCCATAAAATTGCTTTGGCTGTCTTTACATACAGATTTGCAATCATAAAGCCCTGGACCTGATTTTCATATACAACCAAAATGCAGAAGCCCACAACAGACTTTTCCAATAAGTACGATGTCTGTAAAAGACGGCTTTATGGCCTTTGTGCTTGGCATCAGCTCTGTCGATATCATGTAGCAGTGTGGATTGGCAAAGACAAGGGATTCAGTTGCTTCAGTGTATGATTATATGCGTTTAAGATATAATTAATGGCTACAAATATGTATCCATAGCAAATAGCTTTAGTTACAGTATGTGTTTTGTTGTCACAGGTTAAAACATTTTAAAAGTATGTCCTATGGCATTATTATATCATCTAGTATTACTTTTTGTAAGCACACTAAAGCTTTTGTTTTTGATGACCAGAGTTGAACAAAAAGTACCGTAACGCTTTATATTCTTGTGATCCGCAGAATGTGTCCAGTTAATAAACAAGAACTTGAGGAAGGTGGCTTGGTTCACCAAATATGTTAGTGTTGTCTTATTATTTGAAAAAAGATAACACTGTTATTTGACTTTTTGAATGGCTTTGTTCCAGTTTGCAATTCCATACTACTGGAAAGGAAAAATTCACCCAAAACTAGAATTAACAGACAAAATATGTATGTATTTTTTTAAAGATATTCTTGAGTAGTTTATTATTAACCATGGGATGATTCGTTGAGTAAAGCTCTTTAAATTTAGGCCTCTTAATGAGCTCCCAACCCAGTTCCAAGTGGAGAGGTGCCCACTTTTATTGCCACAGTTAGCTCTAATTGCAGGATCTGTGCTCCATTTGAAACAGATCTAGCAGTTGAGATTGTAAAACTAGTACAGCTGAGAGACTACTGTAAGATGGTGAAATGTATTTTTTAAGATGCTAAGAAAAAACTGTTGGCAAGTAAGTTCCATTTCTAGACATGGCTTGCTTACAGTTTTAAATAACAGAACATTTTCTTTTTTTTAATTTTATGATTAAGGACTACGCACAGTCGGCACAACAACATATAGTGATGTAAGAAGTTAATTCTCTCTCTTTCTCTGTCTTTCAGAAAACGAACCTTCACTCTTTGAACTGAAATCCAGCAATAGTGCTCCTCTAGTTGGAGGGTTTATATACAGGGGCTGCCAGTCAAGGAGACTGTATGGAAGCTATGTCTTCGGGGATAGGAATGGGTAAGTTAAAAAAAATTAAAAATAAGGTAGTACAAAAAATGATTTTGCTTGTAAGTATCCATGGTTAAATATCCTATCATATGTGTCTGTATGATTCTCTATTGCTGTTTAGATCCTTATTTGTCATTCTTACTAACTATTCCAGCCAAAGTTGCTTAAACATATATTCCTCTAGGGCTAGGTTGATGGTGGGGAATAGTAAGTTGTGCGGCATAGTAATTAAACGTGGCAAATAAGTATCAAAGCAGAAACAATAAATTGAAATGCATAAAAAAAACAGATCCATTGTAGGATATTATTATTAATTCATGGGACGGGAAACAGAGCTGCGAGAGGAAGGGAGTGTTTTGCAACTTAGGGTTCGAGGCTCGGCCCTATCGGCCTCCGGGCCCCTGAAAACACAGTCCTCTGACTTCTCGGAGAGTCGTTATAGCCATTGCCTCGTGACTGGGTCCAAGTTAGCAACCAGGTTCGACCCTCAGAGGAAGGAACGGCTCGTACTAAGCCTTGACATAAGGAAGAAAAGAGGATCTGAAAGAACACAAATAATTGTTAGTTCTGGGACTCGAGCACTAAGAGTATGCAAGCCACAACCCAGGAGGATAAAAGAGGAAGTAAGACAGAGTGTTCTTTCTTGAGGCAAGATATAGCATATGAGCTGTGAAAGAATAGTGTGGCAGGTGGTCCCCTCTGACCACACGAAGAACCTGTGGAGTTATGGGAACTCTAGGTCGGGGAAGTGAGACTCACCATATGCCCAGAGGGTACTGACACAGAGGCACGCGGCATATGTAAAAAGTGAGGAGGAAGAGGGAGGAGGAGGAAAAAAGCTAATGCAAGAGAAAGAGCTGAGCTGTGACTGGGTTTAAATAGGGAGTGAATGATGATAGACAGGTGAAATTAGGAAATAGCGAAGCCATGGTTCACACCCCTTGAATTTGACAAAAGTTAACATGAAAATGTAAATGGTCTAAAATATCCCTTTAACCACTGTTTCTTCCAAGGAGAATCCTTTTTTAGCGACAGCCACTATAAAAGCCTGCCGTTTTAAAAGCCTGCTATGGTAAATTGCACAATATAAAGTTTACCATGATTGCACTATGCTATATCATTATGTTTTACTATGCTTTACCATATATCACTTTGGTTTGCCATGGTGGGCTGTGTTTAATTATGGTTCTAGGGGGAAGAAGGTTCAATTGAGTGTACAAAATATACCATAAATCTTTCTAATTTGGGGAATTATAGTAATTTTTCTAAATCATATATAGTTTGTTTTTTTTTTCAAATGGGATAAGAGTAATGAAAACAATCATTTTTATTTTTTCAAACACAATTAAAATTAATATTCCCATTACTGTCCATTTGATACCTGTTATTCAGGGCATTTAAACAATGCTGGTTTGTCAAGGCCCTTTGGTAAACTGTGCCTGATTGGTCTATTGTAGCGACAAGCAATAAGTCAGTTTAACAATCAGCATGCAGTACTTTCATTGATGAAACCAATGTTTTTTTTTTTTAATTTACACAGACATTTTGGAACCCTTCAAAAAACAGCAACGGGCAAACATTGGCAGGAGAGGGCTCTGTGTTTTGGCAGCCGCAGTTCATGTCAGAGCTCTCTTACTGGTCACATCCTGGGGTTTGGAGAAGATGAACTTGGTAAACATCTTTGCTTAACAGTTAGCTGGGTAAACAATATTGAAATTGTGCAAACTGCATACTTAACTTAAATGTTTAATTGTATTGGATTTTTATATCTATATTTAAAAAAAAGTCATCCTGGGCAGTAATGTTATGATTTTATTGTGGTGAAATAAACTGAATAAGGTTTTCCAAATAATGCATGTTATATTCCATGAAACACCTTTCCACAATGTAGCATGTTCAGCCGTAACTAACCAGTGGGCAGTACCTGCAGTTATTTGTAGAGCTGGGATAGATTTATTATATTTATTGAAGACTCTACTTGCTGTCTTGTGAAAAATAAAAAACAATGGTACAGAAACAGAGGTAGAAGAAGAAAGCAATTGAACTCAGCTTCTTACAGTACACTGCATTTGTTTTTAAGCCAGTGCAAGCTGCTTCCAATGTGGTATTGTGCTTTCAGCTTCTCAAGCCTCCCTTCACCTCTCATCTTTTAAGATAGTAAAGAAGTTAAAATTATGGAAAATTGCCCAAAAGTTGATCATTTTTAAATTATTTGAACAAAACACCTGCGGCTATATCAGGTTCAAGTGACCCATATTCATTTTAGCTAGTTAAATGTTATTTAAAATATTTAAAAAAGGGAGGGGCCCAATTAAAATACATAATAGCATTAAACTGCATAAATCTTTTGGTAATGTATTTAATTCCAATTGTACTGTATAATTATATAATTACATGCCATATGCAGTTATGGAATAATGCAGCACAATGCTAAGAATATGCTGGCGTGTAAGGTGACAAAGTGAAACTGGCTTCTCAAATTGAAGGTGTTGCCCTTTAAAGATTGTATTGCATGCCATCCACCTATACTCAACCATCTTACAATACTGAAGCTTCTTCTCACCATTAGGGTTTTTCATATTTCATTTTGATGTCAAAACGACACGAGAATGGAAGCAGAGCGCACGTGCATTTCAGCTTGTATCAAGAGTTTAAAGCCCCTCTTTGAGCAACTTATAATTAGGCAATATTGCAATACCTGCTGTAACAGGCAGTGTCTGGCTAATAATTGACCATGGCAATGGATGAGCTGAGACAATCCCTAAAGCTTTAAACTAATATATAATAGAGCCAAGGCTTGTGTAAGGTTTTACAGGACTAAAGCTTCAGTGTTGAATAGTTTAAGCATGTTATTGCATTCATGTCTTTATTGAGGTAAGGCATCAGGAATTAAAAATGAGTCAATACATATGAGAAACAGGTCTGCACACCTTTTGATCTCATCTTTTTGAAAGAGTACAAAGAGTTAGTGTTCTTGAATTTAGTTACAGAGATAGATAAAACGGGGTATTGACCATGCTTGTCAGCCCTTGGCAGAGTCTTTAAACTTGATCAAATGGTGAACCTGAGCATCTGTATCTACTGAAGATAATTTACCCCTGGGCAGAGGAATGACACCGCAGCGTCACTGAACCAGCTGCAAAACAAGTTATTCTTTCAAACTGTGACTTTATTGACTAATTATGACCATGTAACACTTACTTTAAGTAACAGAACAAATGTATCAAGCCCTAACAAAATGTAGAATGTACCATGAATCCAAAGGCTTCCAAGCCTAACCAGATCTTTGTTTCAGTAATCAACCGAACATTTGGTCATAATTTGCCTATGTAACCTAATTTGTTTTACCCTGCGAGAGAGATAAACTGTGTTTACAGTTCTACATAATGTGCAAGTGCTCTACCGTCGCTACAATTATATTTCAATGATATTTTTTTCTTTAATGGTTACAGTAACAATTCTTGAAACACACACACACACACACACACACACCTACACATGCAATTTTTTGCAAATAAATAAATAAATTCTTGCTAAAGCATGCTGCTCCTTCTCTCCGTTTACAGGTGAGATGTACATTTTGACAAGCAGCAAAAGCATGACAGAGTCTCACAGAGGGAAACTCTACAAACTGATCGACCCAAAAAGGTACAGTTTTCTGAATACTACAAGTGGAAATTAAAGTGCGTTAGTTTGTTTTGCCTCATTATGATTAAGAATGAAACCCAGCCAGTTTAAAATAAATAAATAAATAATTAACAAAGCAACTAATATATACTTCACTGTAACATTAACAATAATTATGCTAAATTATTGTTTTGTTTTGCTAATTGTATAATGTTCAAATTTAAATATGCCTTTTAGAAAAAAAAATTGGAGGAAAGGGACATGACTTGAAACTCCTTTCTGGCCCAATGTCTTGCTTTGAATCAACTAATATTCTTTTTGATGTTTGCAGCAAGTAAATTGAACAGAACCTATAAAACATTGCGATCTGGTAAAAAGGTCAGCTGTTAAAATCTGCTTCATGGACCAGCCCTTTTAGGGTTAACCTGTTTTGGCAGATTTTTTGTCTAAATAAGAATAGAAAATTATCCCTTGCTAATTATTACTAGGTGATGACAGTGCCACCCAAGTCAAATGCAGTTAATTGGGGTGCAGATGTTTCTGCAGTTCTCAAGTGAAGGCCATTACATTTTATTTATGTTTTCTGGCATTGTAGGATTTTCCGAAGAACAATTCTTTCCACAATCTGTTGGGTTGTTTAGTCTGTTGTGTGTGAACCTGAGCTAATTTTACATATCAAACCCATTATTAGTATCTAATTACATGGGGCTGGCATGTTTGACCTTGGCTTTGTGTTCTTGTTGCCTGATCAAGTAGGGTGGTCTCGCAGTGATATACCTGAAGAGCAGGTCCCCCCCATTGTAGCACTGGTGTGTTTTGTGTGTGTCAGGGCGGCTTAGGATGGGTACAGGGTTACATGCACACATAATGAAAGATTTGATCATGACGACTTAACTAATTGGGTACAAGCAAAATATAAATGATCTAAACAATCCAAGAAGTAGATCTGCAGCAGCAGGCAGTTCAATAAACATCAGCTTGTATAAGATTGTTTTGTTTGTCAGTTTTATAAAACAGTACAGAAATAGTCCACCCAATATGAAAATAAACTCAAATGCATTGTTCAGCTTCTCGGATGTATACTGTGCAGGTAAATTATGTTTGATGCCCATCCCATGCCAGAATAGTTTGAAATGCCTTTAAGCGGTACTTGCTTCAGAACTATAACCTGCGCCATGCAGGGCCGACGAAATGGAAACATAGTATTTTGTTCTTTCATGCATTTGCCAGTGACGGCACTGCTATAATTAGAACAATGTTATGTTTGATTAAGCCACTGAATGCTCCATTGCAGGAGATTTCTTATCTCAATTGCCTAGCCACACGCAGCTGCCATTCCCATGAGTGATAATAATTACCAATTTTTTGTAAACATTTTTTTTATTCCAAACACAGTGGCCGAGTCAAACACAAAATGAAAAGCTCCAGGATAGGTAAATCAACTGTCTCCTTGTTAAATAAAGTGTGCATAATGTTATTGATACTGGATACTGGTAAATCAAGAATATTTTTTAAATAGGTGTCTAAAACAGAAATGAATTGCACATATCATCCCAGTGTGTCCCTGATTGGTCATAACCTTAACTACAGTAAATACTATAGGAAATGTAGTGTTTTTCGTATTATAGTATTTTATTATATGGAAATGTGTAATGGGAGAGTTCCTCACTAAATCATATGAAATCCTTTGCCTAATTCATCACAATAACCCACTTATTTTTAAAGTGTCACCAATATCTTTAAAGAAGATGAAAGCTCCTGGATGAGCCCAGCTGAGCTCTCTAACAGCAAAGGCTCCAGACTAACAACACCTAGTAACTCATTTTGGTCAACTTTAAACAGGATTAAACAATAAAAGGGGGTTTTAAGCACATACTTTTATTAAAGGGTTTATTAACTTTTAACTTTTATGAACTTATTTTTTTATTCCAGTGCAAAATAGTATGATATATATACAATTCTATGAATAAGTCTTTCTCTCTTTATTTGAAGACTTTGAAATGTTTGTTATATATTTTTGTTGAGCAGTCTATGCTTTTTAAATTAGATTTGAGTATTTTGAAACATGGACCATATTGAAAGTATTATTTTCACACTTTAAGTAATACTGGGCATATATATATATATATATATATATATATATATATATATATATATATATATATATATATATATATATATATATATATATATATATATATATATATATATATATATATATATATATATATATATATATATATATATATATATATATATATATATATATTATATATATATTATACCAGGTACAATATATTATAAGTTCTAGATGATCTGTGAATTTAATATTTTTGTTTCAAAGTATTCAGAAGTTAAATTTCTCTCTGAATCTTAATTTAAGTATCTTAACTTAGACTGTTCAAGGATAATCATAAACATGTTGTAAGTCTGTAAAGTAAAGAGATTGTGAAAATAATACTTTCAATATGGTCCATGTTTCAAAATACTCAAATCTAATTTAAAAAGCATAGACTGCTCAACAAAAATATATAACAAACATTTCAAAGTCTTCAAATAAAGAGAGAAAGACTTATTCATAGAATTGTATCTACATTTCCTTTAGTATTACAACAAATACCGCCCTTAAGTGCTTTATAGGCTGAAATCCCTTCTTTTTTTTTTTTTTTTACCCTTAACCTCAGCCAAGCTTATGTTCTTTGCAGAACATATTGGTGGAGTATCTCCCAGCTGGAACAATAGTTGATTATACCATACAACATGTAGGCCGCTGATTTCTTTCCCTCTCATTCATTTTTAGAAAAGGCTTGCATAGGGCAGTCTTAACCTAATAAGCCACCCCTCTTTTAATTTATCAGTCTGTGTTTTATGCAAGTGGCCTCCCGAAGTTGATAAATTCCCACAGTGCCTGTTGACCCAGCTGCTTTGTCAAGTGCTCATACAGCAGGTGTTGTTTTCATGACCACCCTGACAGTAACGAAAACTGTTTAGTATTTGTGTTGACCTCTGTGCTATTAACAGCGATACAGAGCACTCCAGGGACCAATCTTTAAACACAGTGCAGCCCATCAAGTCAGGACCCAGCAAGACACAAAATATACTAAGCATTTATCTGAAAAAAAAGATCAGTTTTGTGTGTGAAGCCAGGGTAGAGCATGGGAACGAGATCCCCTTGCAGGTCGTCACGCTGGCTGCAGTGAGCCAGGTCGAAGCCAAATTCAGGGGGTTCACAGTGAAGATGGGAGCGTCACTGGCACAGTGTATTGTCATCTTCTCCAAATGTGTAATTTCTCTGAAATGATCCAGGTTTTTGCAACAGTGAGAAACAGTTAAGTAAGAAAACCCTTGTCTGCTTTCTATAATTGATAATGGGAAGGAGCGTCCTGCCCTCCAACAGGTATCCTACTTAATCCCAACTCAACAGGTCTTGTCCTGCTTAATTTGTCTTGTAAGCTTGGTGGTGCAGGAGCTTCATTCAGTCATATTGTGATTTCGATTAAACATCATTCAAGCTGTTTCCCTGCGGTGATAAATTCCTGTGAACTGTGGAATAGTGTAACTGGGGGGGGGGGGGGGGGGGGCACTTCAAAATACCTTTTCATTGACAACAAAAGACATTTTCACATTCCCATACCCCATATAACAGGAATTTACCCTGGAGTGGAAACAGGGGGAGTGATACAATTAATGTTTTGTTGATAAGTAACACTTGCTTTTCAATGCGAGACCAATTTTTTGTGTGAAAAACAAATATAACAGTGAAATATAATATTATTTGGACAGTGTTGTTTACAAATATTTTTTTTAGTGGAATCACTTTGTTTTCATGCACTCTGCTGTTAACATCCAACCGCAGTACAACTTTCCCATGCATTTACCACCATAATATATACAGGTTGTAAACTTGTTAAGAGCACTTCACTTTCTATTTCCCATATTGCTGCTATTATCTAATTAGTGTGCTTGTTAAATATAAATTAACTATTGAAAGGTCTAAGCCCGCTGCCATATGTGGTTCATATTCTGAATTTCACAAAAACCTTTGGAAATGCTAATGAGCTCCAAACAGAGACAGTTCATTAAGCTAATAAAAATAAGATTGGTGTTTTGTTATTGCAAACACACGGAAGCATTGGTATAGTATAAAAAATATATGCTCTACGTGTGTATTAAATAAGTGATATTTTTTAAAGTACATTTTTTGGTAACTTTATATTTAATATTGTGTTTCAGCCTTATTGCTGAACATATTTTACGCTACAGCATCTTCGTACATAGGATTACAACAACATTTTCTTTTCAATTTACAACCATTTCAGAAATCATTCCTCAAGTAGTATTGGTAAAACACATGTGAAAATATGTTGAAAATGCTCTATTTTAAGCCTGCCTTTAGTAAAACCTTTGTTCCACAGCTTTATTACATGAGCATTACAGTGCTGTACTGAGGTGTTCGTTGGAACTGGTTTCCTGCTTATCTAAATATCAACTTCAAGTGCAAAGAAAATAATTTTTCTTGTTATGAATTTCTTACTGAATGAATTGGAAAATAAAACACAATTAAATTTTAACAGAAAAGCATGACATTTTTTTTTGTTTTGTGTGCGTTTACTTGGCTAAAGTTTTTAACAAGATAGGCTATTGAAACCATTGGTATTTTAGTTTGTATCACCCTTCTACAATAATGTTTTTTGTAGGTGTCTGTTCTCAGAATTATTTTGATCAATTATGACAAAATGAACATGCTAACTGTTTACAGTGATTGGTCTGAGCATGCTCAATCCCTTTAGCTAGGCGCCAGGATCTGCAGACTTTACTACATTGCTATGTGCATTACCTAATTTTTTGGCATTGCTTATTCTCTCTTTATAGACATCGTGTCCCTGAAGAGTGCAAGAGACAGGTTCAGTCTCCACAGCCCTTACTCACTGAGTGCTCCCGCCTCTGTAAGAATGGACACTGTACACCGACAGGACAATGCTGCTGCAGTCCAGGCTGGGAGGGGGATTTCTGCAGAGTGGGTTAGTATTCCCTTTCAAGCTTTCGCCAGGAAACTTTTCAAGTACCTCTAAGATATTTAGCATTGTATTAATTGTCTAATTACTTGGATGGGTTAATTGTCTAATTGGATGGATATTCAGATTACACCTTCTATTCATTACCATCGACAATGCAACCTCAAATTCGAACGTGGTTTGCCATATGAAGTAATTAGATTTTTTTTTAAAGAATAGCCTATGATTTCGTCCCCAAACCCCATGATACAAACCGTCTTTATACATACCGCCCCTGTCTTTCATTACCTAGGTACTGGGCCAAATTTAGTGATCTAAACACTATTTAGATGTGGCTCCATTTGGATCAATTGAATAGCTCCCACTGTGAACTACAAACTTTCAGATATAATGTTTTGGCTAGTTGCACATGCTTATTAAGAATCCCTATGCATGTAGATTAAACAGTACTAATATAGAGGCGATAATGTACTTAATGTACTTTGGGTGTACTTGTATCGTCTTTTTTCTTTTACCTTGAACTTGAATTTTTATAACGGTGGCTTGCTACAAGTATTTTTTTTTTAGTTTCAAACACTGAGACCTCTTCATACACAAGGGCCCTCTGAGCTATCTGACCACCCAGGCTGTCTTCAGAGATGCACTAATCAGCAGGGGGACTAGTGATAGAGTGGGGTACTGTCTTCCTGTCACACCAACTACATATGCTGCTGTCATAGCCCAGTGTTGTTTCTACAACTGAGAGGCCCCTAAAATGTGTATGTGTGTGTGACTGGGCCAGTTTGTCAGATTGCATGTGAGCATGTGACTGACATTGGGTGTCTCTGCATGTCTTTTATTTAAATCATTTAATTTGATGATTTTTTTTTTTTTTTATCCTATAAAGACTTAGAATGAAAGATAATAACACAATTTCCTTCATGTGTAAGCACTTTCTTTCCTTATGTTGCATTTGCACTGCGCTGCCCCAAACTGCCCCCACATTAGGCAAAATGGTGGTCTCCTCTGCTGCATGTTAAGGCCCTGTGAAAATCACAGACATTTTCTTTAAAATTCACAACAGTGAATTATTCACTGAACTATTTTATAAATTATGTGTACAGATTATTATAGTACAGAGAAACATCATCTGTAGAAAGAAGACAAGCATTGAATTGACAAGAAAACTGTCAGAAGGCACAGGTGTTGTTGTCCATCCATCAACAGTCCAAAGTACCTTTGACCATTGTTTCATAGTCCAATTTCTGTGTTCTTGTGCATATTTTACCCTTTTAGTCCCTTTCGTAACAGGTATTTTTACTGCAACACATCCTTTAAGTCCTGATTTCAAGAGTGGCCTTTGTACTGTTGATTTGTTGGACAATGACACCTGTGCC
Source organism: Polyodon spathula (assembly GCF_017654505.1). NCBI lineage: Eukaryota > Metazoa > Chordata > Actinopteri > Acipenseriformes > Polyodontidae > Polyodon > Polyodon spathula. Next base: position 44,357,930 of record NC_054535.1, on the reverse strand, counting down.
TTCTGCCAGTTCTGTTATCAATTCAGTGCTTGTCTTCTTTCTATTCCTTAAGGATATTATCTTCAAGTATTGCTCATCCTTGTTAGACAGGTTTTTGTGTCTTCCAGTCCTAGGTTTGTCAATTACAGATGACGTTTCTCTGTACTTGTTGATTATGCTTTGGATATCACACCTTGAAAATCAAGTGATGCGAGCTATTTCTCTCAATGTTTTTCCTTCTTTCTGCAAATCAAGGTTGTTGTAATAGTAGAAAACACTAGTGGAAGCTTTGAGTAAATTGTTGATGCTCGTAATGCATCAGAGTAGAAAAATTAAAACATGTCTAAGACTTTTGTCTAAGAATTATATATATAATTGATTTTACTAATTTTTTGCTCATTCTTTGCAGCTAAATGTGAACCAGTATGTCGCAACGGTGGGGTTTGCTTCAAACCCAACAAGTGCTTGTGTAAAAAAGGCTATTCGGGGACCCAGTGTGAACAAATGGACCGGAGCATCCGAAAGGAGAACGAAGAAGGCATCCTTGATCAGCTCGTAGACATGACGTCATACCTGCTGGACCTGACAAGCTACATTGTATAAAAACAAACCGCACATCCTGTTCTTCACATGCCAACTGCAAAAGGGACGTATATAGGTTTGTTCTCGTTCATTTCACAAAAACATCACCCTGATAATCGGGCGCCTTTTCAGTTGCACCATGGACTCTTCTGCTGTAGTTGTGCATTTCAATTTGCTCAGAACTGGTACCGAAGGTCAAAACAGATCTTTTGAAGATGCAAGAAGAGAACGTTGCTTTAGTGTGCATTCAAGACCATTGTAGTTCAGGGTTTTTATATTTTCATGTTTTTTAAGTCTCTTAGCCAGGATAACTCTTCAGGTACTTGTGTGATGTTTGAATGTTTTTGGTATGTGGGTAAAGTTTAATTACATGTTAAACTGTATCTTTAGTATCAAGCTTTTAAAAAGGTCTTTCTGATGGGACTGGCATAAAAAGATTCTTTCTGGAACGCAGATAACACTTCATGCTGCTGTGATGCCCCACTGTGGTCAAGAAAGAAACCGTTCTTTTAAAGTTTGACACTATGGAGGACATATTATTAGCTCTGTACACCTACTGAGATTATAAATGAAAAAAAAAAAACTAATATTGAAATCACAAAACTCATTATATATGGCCTCCAGTCCTCCATTTAATTTTGCACCATTTCCATAATCACAGTGCAGGAAGAAGGTTCCCAGAGGGTCTCCATGCATTCCCAAATCCTTTGAGCTCTGCCAGAAAGAGTATGAGCAGGTAGCGCATAAGCCCCGCCCCCAGAATCAAGTAATCTATCGAAGCAGGAGAGGTTACTTTATGAGCAGCTTCAGAAGGTACAAAAATATGACATAACTTTAAAAAGAGAAAAGCTATGAATGTCTAAATCGCATCATGTTACAAAGAGAGAATGGCTTGGAAGTCCTTGAAAGTGCTAGACTGCTGTCTCTAAGAAAGTAGACAAGTATTTAATCAGTAATCATTATGGTTTCATTCTTCTTTATGTAAATGCCCCACCACCACCACCACCCATAGGCCTTTTATTTCATTATTGCAGTAACCTTTTTTGGCAAAGTGCATTGTGATGTATATTTCATACAGGGCAGAGATAAAAAGAGAACTTAACATTATTCCGAAGTAAATTTATATTTGTTTTTACAGTCTAATTTTTTTTTTCTTTGGGGGAAAAAAAAAAAAAGATTACTAACTGTCTTACCATAAAGATGTAAATTCTGTCATTTATGTATTCAGTTATTTAGTATATTTTTAGTTTAAAAAAAACTTCTACGTGTATAATTAATTTGTTAAGTTAATATATTTTGTGTAAACACATGCTTAAAGACATCAAGCAGTGTTGCACTGTGGCCTCTGAGCTGCTGGAATGTATGAAGCATTGCCTGTTCTGTTTTTGCCGTGTACGTCTGCACCAGATAGGTATTATTTTATATTCCTTTTTAACCATCAGCCTGTTGCCTAGTGGGTTGCCTTTTTGTCAAAGTACATTCAAAGATGAAAAATAGTTAATGAGAATATCAGCTGTTTTGTTGTAGAAAGACATGCTGGATTTAGAAACATGTTTTCTTACAGTTTTATTGATTTGTATTATTGTTTGTTATCTTTTAGCTGATCCCAATTTTATAAAAAAAAACAAAAGGTATGCATCACTTCAATTGTTCATAAGTTGCATTGTTTAATTATGTCCCAAAAATGCCACTTCCTTGATAAATCACATTAAAACACCACTAGAATTTATAGCAACGTGAGAAAAAAAAAATGTTTAATGTAGTCATTTACAGGACAGAGATTTCTCAAGTAATGCATTAAAAATGTATATAAAGGCACTGAAGCTTAACCCAACTTATTTTAGCTTTACAGTAAAGTCTAATGACTCTCTCTTTATAATGTCACCACTTTCTATGACATAGGAAATATGGCTGTGTTGATTTATTAATCCTTTATCAGTGGATCTGGCAAGATATGCATCCAATTGATGTTGAACCTCAATATATACTTTATACTATTTTAATGCAGTGCACAACGCATACAGCTGGTTTTCACAAACCCAGTTAGCACTAATGTTGGACTACCTTCCCTGGGTCTGTACTTTGGGTGTCATTTGTCTATAATCTGACAAAATCCTTTTTTTTATGTAATGTAAAACATATAGCCTACTCCCCTAATTGTATTGTGATTATAATAATAGATTTGACATTTAGAAATCATGAAATAAAATATAAAAAATGCAATTTATCGGTATTTAATTCTAGTGGTGCCCATAAACATTTGATTGGCTGTGTATGTGTAACAGCTGTCTGAAGTCATTAACAGACCTGTGTCGGTCATAGATTATGTTAAAAGTAACAAATTGCATATTGTTAATTCAATTTCAACCCCTGCTTGTGTAATTTCAGCACTTAATGTGAATCTTTCTTGGAGGTAATTGAAAATTAATTGTGTGAATAGAGTACACTTTATTATTATTATTATTATTATTATTATTATTATTATTATTATTATTATTATTATTATTATTATTATTATTTAAGTAGTTAAAAAAGTTATTTAAAATCTTGTTTAAAAAAACATGTTTCATTCTTTTTATGTAAAGAATTTGATAAAGGTGTATTGTAAATAATGCTAGGATAATAAAGCATCTGGGTTGGATCTCACAAATATAAATATGTTTATTAAAGTTTATAGCATGTAATAAGATTTAGTCTTTTCTTGTGTATTAAAATAAAATATACTCGAAATCAAAGGTCTTTTATCTAGGGAGATAGTGTTACATTTAGGTTTTCAAACTGAATTGGACATAAACTATTGTAACACATTGTTCTTTTGGTGGGTTGACTTGTCATTTACAATTATAATTATTGTAAAGCTTTATATAAGAATTGAAAATGGATTCTGTGAGTGGTTTTATTTTTTAGAAGATGTTATATTAGTACTGTATTGCTCAAAAAAATTAAGAAATGGGCAAGAATTCACCTGAATTTGGTTGCCGATAATTCACATTCCAGAATACAGTAGTGCCAAATTTTGTATGAGTTACAAAAGAATATGTAGTAGCACAGCTGATGCAGCAGTCAAAGCGAAGACACGGCAGGAAAAAAAAATCTCTCATTCGCACCCTGCCACCCTGTAGTTCTCAACCAAAAAAAAATGTAGATCTAAATTGCCTCCAGTCGCCAGAAAACATTCCCCGGGTTGAAGGCCAAAGTTTACATGTAACATTCTTAAATATGTAAATATTTTTTCTATCATTATTTTGCGAGGGGCGCGGCATACTTTAACATCAGTTACTGTGTAATTTCTTAGTCCATTTTACATCAGTACCATATAATTATTTTTTCATGTCAGTGTAGCCGCAGTTTGAAACCTTTAAAAGCCCCACTGGTTTTCACTTTTCCAGTGGCAGCCCTGGATGATAGTATTATTACATCCAGAATATCAATCTATTTTCCCAGTTGCAGCCGTTATGAAGACCACCCACTCACTTTATTTCCCTTGACTTATAAATTGTAATGCAATACTAAGTTATCTGTGCAATGTTTAGAGCCAATCAAAATTGCATAAAGTGGAACAAGGCAATTGTGCTTTAAGATCCAGGGTAAGGTTTAGTTTATACACTATCCAGGGCATGTATCTTTACCATTCAGGATATTTCTCTCCACAAATGGGCCTCATCTGGTTATCTGTAATAAACATAGCAAAGTGCTTCAGCTGTAATTGTTATTATATAGCCTTGAGTATGGTATCCATGGGTTTAAGCAATGTGCAAATTTATCTGCAACTTTTCAATTTTTATTGAATTTGACAAACATCATGCCCTACCATATCGTTGATATAATTGATAAATTAAATTAGTACATTCTCTTTGTTTGATGCAAGAAAAGAGACAGTTTTACATACACTAAGGTTGGATCATTCTTACAAATACAGCTTCTACATCAACTGATAATTACCTAATTACCGGATTCGGATATATCGTTGGCTCCCCATTTTTACTGTCTAACTGCGTATGCCTTAGCTGCAATATATATAGACACTTAGGATTACTGTCCGTTTTATTTTGTACTGCACATCACAAGCAACAATATACAAAACAATTAAAAACAAAGCATTACTATGGTACTGTTATCATATACACACGTATTGCACAATAACACAAAGCAAATTAAATATCTACTTGCTGAAGAGGTTTTTATTTTAGCCAACGAGGTGCTCACATGTGGCAGCAAGGCAGTGACGTCAGCTCCCTAGCAACAAGCCTGCTATGTTGTTGGGAATGGATTCTTTCAATGCAGCGGGTTTGTGCATCTGAGAAAGGAGAGGAAGACTCATGAAATTAATTGGAGACTGAAGTTGATGAGAAGCAATTACCCTCTACTGTACGAATGAAAACGCTGTGCTGCTTTTTATATGAAAAATGAGAAAAAACAGGCTGCGGAGTGGATTTATACTGGAATCTGACAACCCCGATAAAACGAGGGAGTGGTTGTACAGTATTTATATGTTAGCCTATTTGTTTTTCTATGGGTCTCTCGCTATATCGCGGCCCTCGATATATAGCAGATTTATATTGGACCCCGACACTCGCAATATATCGAGTGGGTGGTGTAGTTGCAAACACTATGAATAACCTTCAGTGGTCTTGTAGCCTTGCTCAACCATTGTTCAAACTTTGCCAGAAAAGTTTTAGCGTGCTAAAAAAAGAACTTGCAGCACCACAGCTGTCACATTGCCATTGAAACTTCTGAAACAATAACTTTCCATCCATCTATTCGATGAACTAGCTCAGGGGTTGCCAAACCTTTTATTGTAACCCTAGTGTGGGTCGAGGGTTAGGAGCAAGTGCTCCTCCCCCATTCTGTCCTGCCAATAATATGTGCGAATCTCTCTGTTAAACCCCAAGTCATGCCCTTATTCTCTGTCTTGCTTTTTTCATTTGCGTATCACTATATTCATGATTCATTTTTGACTACCTTCAACACCAAAGCATGTCTTTCTACAACACAACAGCTAATTATTCTCATTAACTATTTTTCAACTTTGAATGTACTTTGACAAAAAGGCAACAGGATGATCATTTAATGATCACTTTACTGACCACCCAGCAGTACTTGTTAAACTCAGGTCCCTCTTCTCTACTGTCGGCGTAGCTCACTCACTCTAATTTCTCTGAATAACATTGGACACCCTCCTCTTCGAAGCACTCCTCCCCCTGATAAACTAAACTTAATTTGCTCATTCATTCAATCCTTCCAGACAACTTTTTTCACTCCTGAGACATTTAAATTTTCCCATTTGCATTATTCCTCAAGGCTTTCATCTCTTGTCTCCTCACACAAAAAAATTAAAAATCTTAACACCCACATTAATATTTCTTCGGAAGCCCAGAAAGACATCAACATGTGGTGTTCCCTCCTGCAGCATTGAAACAGCCTTTCTCTGTTCTACGATGACTTCATATCCTATGCCCTTTATTCATTCCGTACTGGTGAAGCAACCTCAGCAGCCAAAAGGAATGTTAACCAGCATTTAATCAAAAGTGACATAATTATGGCTGTATATATTTTGTTCATGGCAAAAATGGCTTATTCACAGAATTTCAGTCTTATTTGTGCTGCGTGATTTAAAGGCAGACTCATTTGTGCTGTATCATGATGAAAATGGACAGTAATATTAGAAGGGTAATGAATCAAAACTGCACTTTCAATAGCAATGTTCAATTCAACATCTGAAATTATTATTTAATTAATGCATTTTTTAAAAATGTTTTAAGGGACTATTTGGTGTTGGTTGATCTATTTTATAAGCGCAATTTTATAATTGCAATAAGGCACTTCAGGTTGTGAGATATACTCTAATATCCATACGCCCCGGGCGGTTAAAACCTTATAACCGGGGCGTGTGGATATTAGAGTATATCCCACACCCTGTCATGCTTTATTGCTTATATTTGCTGTAGCCCCACCATGGGATCCTGGTCCACAGTTTAGGAAATCCCTGGAGACCCCTGGAGGTTAAAAGCTAGTGCATTACCACACTCTACACATCCTCCCCTTTAGGCGCTTGAACATTGCAGGTCAACAGAGCTCACAGAATCAGGTATGGTATTTAATTCTGAAGGATGGAACAATTCTGAATCCCCCCTAACACAATACAAGAGTTTGAATAGATAATATATTTCACTAAATGGATTATGTGCAGGTTACTTAAGGATTGAACCAGTTTTATTCTAACTGAAGTTTTGGCAGCATGTTATACAAAACCAGTGCACACACATACAGAGGTTCCTCGCATAATAATTGCACAGTACCTGAAACATTCAAAGATCTCAAAGTTAAAATATTGTATGCACTCTGAATCGTCTGTAGGAGGCTTGGCTTGGTGTATATTATAAATATGAAGATTGGTGCAAAATCAAGGTAGTTATCAAGTTAGCATCACCTAGATCCCCATGTTTTGCTTGCAGTTTAACTCTCCTGTTGTGTGCATTAATTTATATGACAATCGCTGCAGTTTAACTATAGCTGTTTTTCACAAGGGTTGAGTTTTGAGGTTTTGCTGTAGAGGTCATATATCTCTTCTAATAGCAAAAAATAGCATAAAAAGAACATATTCAGGTCAAATGTGTCATTAATGTTGGCCAAGGGTAGTGGAAATGGCACAGTACACAAAAATGTAGTACAATAAAAAAAAAAAAAAAGAAAACCACATCTAGTTGTTGTCTATGGCATTTTTATTTATTTATTTTTTTCAGTGGAATATATATGTCAGGGTAAAAGTTAGAATCTGGTCTGGTTTTACTGGTAAATTTCAATATTTACCAAATAAGGTGGTAAATGTCTGGATTTATGAATATATAGACTGCTTTTCAAACATTTACCAGTTCATCTTGTGATTTACAAAAGCTTATCGGTAAATGTAGGTATGTCATCAAAGAAGTTATTTATTCCTGCTTATAAATTGTCACTTAACAAAACAATCATTAATGTCAAAGAATATATTTATTTCTGCATTTACATTAACAAAATAATCATTAATGAGCTTACAGTAATGCACAACTGAACAATCCAGCTTGCTAATGAACACTACTGTGATCCACTCAGAACAACCAACATTCTGGTATATTTGCATTCACAATGGTGTTGAAGGATATTGTACTCTAAATACGATGAAAAATAACATTCTGTTAAATGCAAAGGAAATCATTTAGGACCTTCATTGCAATTGGAATTACCATAGGTATCAACATAGGACTGGATTCCCAAATTTAGACCATGGCTGCAATGTAAATAATTATAGGCCTCTTAGTTACCACAACATATCTGGGTAATCCTGCCACAAAAACCCAAGCAACTCATTGTGTGGGGAGGGGGGGGGCAATTAACACTCAAGAGTGGACTCGTTTTTTAGATGAGACTCTTATCATCCAACCAGACCAGGGTTGATATAAATAACCCTTTAGTCTTGAAATTAAAAAGATAAAAATGCCACAATAATGCTAGCGATTCAGTGGAAGGGGCCCACAATAATGCTAGCGATTCAGTGGAAGGGGGGGGGGGGGGGGGGGGGGGGGGGGGGGTGGTAATCTTAGTTATACCGCCATACCAGGGTCAATGTGAATGCCCCAGAGGTTTTTGAATTACAAGGTTATATATGAGCCTTCTCTCCCTGGGTTTTTCAAGTACATTTTTTTGTAAAATTGAAAGAACTGAATTTAAGCCTTTTTTTTTATAAAAGTCTGTTTGTGAAAAAAAAAAAAACATTTATTTTTCAATTGCAGATATTCTGTCAATTTTTAGTAGTCTGATATAAGTTCCTGCTTGAGAACCAAAAGATCAACACACAAGAGGTTTTGCATATATGATTTACATGCCTCACTGATACTCTGTTAGAAATGACAGCCTCTTGGGCTTTTCATAATATATTTGACAGCTATTCATAAAAGCAGGGTTTTTTTGGAAAATTAAAAAAAAAAAAAATGAAATAAAATCATGAAGTTTTGCACATATTATCTCAGAATGTTACACCATACACATTGTTAAGTTATAAATATTCCCTGAGAGCGGATTTTCCAAATCTACCTCGGGTCGAGGAGTTATAAAATATATTGTTTTCTATGTAAAACTACAGTCAGGCCTGAGGCCTATGTAAACAAATCACTTTTTGGTTAATTCTCTCCTATAACTCAGCGACCCCTGGGCGGTTCCCGCTGTGGGTGGTCTCTTTAGATGTACAAGGGTCTTAGCTAACAAAAGAAACATCCCCGTGTTAGTAAGATGGCAGGCATTTTCCCAAACGTGTAAGTTCCACAACATTTGTCAATGGCACAAAAACGCAACATGTTTTCAGGCATATCTCTGGAACTGTGGCACGTAGACGCTCTATTCAAAGAGACTGGAATAACATCATCAGTGTGCAAACCAAATGTCAGAGAAATTCTTTAAAAAAGTATTTTTGGGTGTATGTCACTGTGGCAGGCTGGCGAGTGGATAGAGGCCCAGAGACAGACTGCAGTTCAAAAAAATAACTATTTTATTATAAATAAACAAAAAATAAAGTGCACAAGGGCAAAATAACAGATACTCAAACACAAATAAAGCAAAAACAAAACTCACAAAAATAAAGTTTCCAGGCTGGGCAATGCCTTCACTGGATTTAGAAAATTCAAAAACCACAAAATAAACACCAACCTGCTTCCTCAGCTCCCTTCCCCAAATGAGAAGCAGAGGCCTCCTTTTATATCAGGTGGCTGGGCGCTGATTGATCGTTAATCAACCTAATCAACTAATCAACCCCAGCCACCTGAACATAATAAACCCAGACAGGTAGGGGAAGTTAACCCCATCCCTGCCAATTTCTAAAGAGCAGAGCTTTGCTCTGCCACAGTCACTTTAAATAAATTTATCTTTTATGCTATCTAAATTCCCATTCTACAACTTTGGCAAAAACACCTTTGGGAAAACGCCCACCATTTGGACGGGGGAGCATATGAAGCCTGGTGGGGTGCTTTCTTTAGCTAAGACCATTGGACATCTAATGAGACACGCCTCGAGTTCATTACCCCAGGGGTTGTTGAGCTATGGGGTAAAACACGAGGCATTTCTTTTTTAATGAAAATGTCTCTGACCGTCTCAGTGACATCAGTGACCCTTATGCTAATAAGCTGAACAGCATTTATTTTACAAAAATGATACCATCTTAAAAACTACGTAAGATAAATTTCTGATATTTTCAAGCTTTTGTTCTCCACACCTCCATGAAAGTACGATGTTATTTTTGGAATTACTATTTAATAAAAAATGCACAGGGTATTTTTAATAATAACTGACATCAAACATATAATTCGTGTCTCTAAAATACGTGAGAGACGTTTAATAATAAATGTCTCTGGATTGAGTGAACACGTTTCTATAATTATTTTGCAATAAAAATATAATTCAGCTGTACAGGGTGCAGCCTGTCTAGCTGTGAACACCACTCACTGCATCGATGATCACCTATGGACCCCACATGTGACTCATGGGGGACCACATGGACCAGGGGTGTCTCGTTTCGTATGGCGGGTCTGATTCAAAACCTTGTCGCTTGGCGTTGGCCAGGTGACAGTTACAAAATTACAAAGACAAGCCCAAAACCTCCAAATTATCATATTTAACAACAATTCTGGGTTGGTGTGTTCAGGGAAAAAGAGGGAAAGGGAGAGTATGAAACTAAAAATTGGAACAATTGCTATTCATGCTGGAGGACCAGCATGACACCTGTTGTGGGGTTAGTTGAGTGGTCCACTGTAGTTGATTTTGCACGACAGCAAAGCATACATACACAGTTGGCGTTGTTACTTTCATCTACAACAAACCTAAAGGACGAGCTATGGCACCTACTTTAAACCCTTCTAAATTCACTGTCATCATTAAAATAAAAAAAAGCCAAAATACACAACAATGTGGTATTTCAATGTTATTCATTACACTGCACATATGTGGTGCATCAATAATACCACTGTCAGTAACATTTCATTGTCAACTATCTTCTATTTGAAATGAACACACTATTGCTGTATATAAACACATGTTATCAATCAATCTGAATTTCTAAAGCAATGTTGATGCTGAAATTTTACATTAGAAATGGCTTTCACTATTTGTGTGACTTTTAGACTTTGCTGAAGAATACTTTGCAATTTGTGAGTCTGGGAACATGTCTACTACAGATTGGTTGAAATAGTCACAACATATAAAGGACTGCATATGTAACTTTCTTGATCTCCATTCTTCCTTTGGCAACAAAAGTTATTAATTGAAGCGTTGGTTTTCTGAGGTGTTTTTGTGATCCTCGTGCTTACCACAAACATCAGTCCTGCACAGTTTACAGAACACATGTCTTTTTCCAGTCCAGCATTGCTTTGGATTATGTGAGAATATGCTGTTGTCCAAGAAGAATGAAATTTGCATCAATATTTTAGTTTTTTACCGGGAGGGATTATCGCACTTGAAGCCATAGTAGATGGTCAAGTATGTGAGCTTGCCTTGTGCACTGAATGCATGCCTGCCTCTGGGCTCCCCTGGGTCCTAAACCTTTCTAGATACAGAGGGGGATTGCACTAACCACAAACTGTACAATACTTTTGCAGAAATTATAAGTTTACTGACATTTGACAGGTTTAACAGTAGTTAAGTTCAGAGCAAAAGCTGTCCCAGGAATTGTCCGGTAGAAGTGTCCAAAAAACGGGAGAGTCCCGGCAAATAAGAAAAAAAAAATGATATTCTGCGATATTCTGTGGGCCAGATGACATAGCTCCTGGGGTTTGGCCATATGTTTGACACCCCCGACATAGACTGTTCAAATGAGTCTGACGTGTCCTGATTCGGGTGTCATGTGGAGGTGTTCTCTATTACTGGTCTCTGTTAAATTTAAGTATACATTTGGGTATTGGTGACTGGTGTTATTAAAATAAAATTTAAAAAAAATAAAAAACAAGAGAACATTCACATTTTGTTTGCACTGTCAACAGGTGCTATTTTAAGTTGTTGTTATTTTCCGTGAATGGCAGCCACTGTCTCTTTGGGGAATCCGTTCATAGGGTTCTGAGTGAATTCCATTAAAGTCCAGTAAAGCACTGACCCAAAGCAAGAGGACAGTACACACTGACAAAATGGTCCATAAAAGCTTAATATGCTGCTACGTCTTTCAGTGAACTCAGTGTCTACTGTTCAGTTTAACTTTTGTCCTGGCAGTGGTGTAAATTGCTGCGTGGTGCAGGATGAAACATGTAGATGGTATAATGGTCAGTATTTTGCATATTACTCTTCTAAGCGTCATGCTGTGTTTATACTGTACTTAATGCAGGGTGCACAGCTTTCTTTTACAGGTGGACAGATTTTTTTCAGCTAATCTAAGACATTGCAGGGCCACATAAGTGCAGAGTTCCTTTATGGTCTGTAATAGTAGTTTGACAGCACGATAACTACACTGTTGTGGGTAGTTCACCTTTCTTAAGTACATCCTTCGGGAAGCATTGCATTATGTCTATTACCTGAATGCATGGTTCATTCTTCATAGAACAATTGGGAAGTACTTTTCTTTACTTTAGTTCTTCTTCTATGACCAGACAGAAGATGACAGTGCTCCCACAATACATTATTCTCTCTGTGCTCAACTGTGCTAACATGGCAGGTTGTTGTACTGTACAGAATGTATGCTTTTTCTTGACAACTTTCTGGTATTATTGTCTTTCAAAGATGCAAACTACACAAGGAAAAACAAACAATGGAAACACAATGTTATCTGGAATTGTGCTGCTCTAGCTCTGTGGCTTGTGCTTTTTCATGTTGTATAGTCGAGCAGCTACGTGCTGTATGTACTGTTCTTGAATGGGAAGCAAAGATCATGTTCAAATTCTTTGAAAACTCAAGAAGGTGTGCCTGAGTGGGTTGGCAATGAGATAAAAAAAAAAGCCTTTCACCTCAAGACCGCCCATTCCCTTCCAGTCCAGGTCAGTAGTGAATTAAAGACATTCAATCAGGGTGGTTATCTGATTCAGTCAAAGGAGGCTGATGTGAAATTACAAGTGTTCCCTTTACAAAGCCACCATCATAAGCAGCACCAGTTGGCACCTTTGCTGAAGCAGCCTCTGAAAGAAGCCAGGGATCCGAGGGGCACAGAGACTACTGAACCACCCACATAGTCTCTGGGTGGTCCCCCTCAGAGAAAAAGGTTGAGTCACATTGGTGGGACTGTGTGTGTGTGGAACACAGGGGTTGCGCTGGCAGGCCTGCTCTGAGGATCACATGAAAGAATCATTCTGAGTGGTTTTGAACTTTGTTGCTGCAATACTGCATTTTAATAATTTTTCTCTGCGGCAGAATCCACCTTATCACCATGCCTGCAGAATCCTAGTTGCTCTATTTGACTGCTTCCCAATTCCAAAGAAATCACATGATTCAGTGACCTTTCAACTCTACTGGCCATGCCTGCATTAAACTGTTGCTATAGACCACAATCAAAAGTGAAATGTTACGTTCTGGAACAGCCACAAGGAAAACACATCATAAAAGAAAGATATCCAGACAAGCCATTTTTGCAGAAGAAAAAATAACACAAGATCATACAAGGCAGTAACAATCAGTAATTATTGTAATCGTATTTTCTTATTAATAAAATGGTACTAACACAAGGCTTAAGAAAGTACTCAGTTTGCTTGCTTTAATATCAGGAATTCTGTTACTGTAGTATTTCCCAGACTGTTTCTGGGTAAGCAGGTGGTTAGTGAATGGCAGGAAATAAGGTATTGAAGGGATATTTTACCTGGATTTCATTATCCAGGTAAAATGACCAAGGAAGTGGAAAACAACCTGAAAACAAGTGCCAAATATCATACTTTCTAATTAAAATAACCCCTTACAACAACATCTGTTCCTCTCAAAAGTGATTTATGGAATGATTTTGTTTGCTACAACCGCACTGTTATACAGACACCTGCATGCATATCAATACAATTGTCAATTTTAGCAGTTGTCCAAACCACATAGTCTTCAGAGTATTGTAATCTTGCATTGTCACATGGTCAATGAGACGCATGCTGAAATGATCTCTTGTGATTGGCCAAAGGCAAAATGTTACTGGAAAACATGTTTCTCAAAGTAGAGCCCAGGTCTACTCCAGGGAACCCCATTTCCTTTGTTTTGGAAGGCCAAGTACCAACCCTTAAATGCAACCTGGTTCTCATAAACGTTTCTTATAGTAAGAGCATAGCAAAGTGTAATAAAGCATAGTGAAAGGATGGTAAAGAATGCGTAAGCAATATAAAGACCACACAAGTAAAATAAAGCATATTAAAAACACATTGGTAAACCATGGCAGCATATTGTAAATGCATAGGGAAAACTACAAAATTACTTGGCAAATTTTCTGTGGTAAACTTATTTATAAGGGCAAGTACAGTAAAGGAATAACTAAACATGCCTTAATTCTGCAGGAGACCCATAACCAACATGATCCCATCTGAGAAACAAAATACTGTATAGCCTAGGAGAGACTGAGTGGCACAGTCACAGCAATACCAGTTTTGAAGGGTCCTTTTTCATAGCGATCTGAGGAGCAGTGTTCCCCTCTCACTCACTCCCAACCGAAACACAAAGATAACTGCAAAGTGGTTGTGAGACAGTTTTATGGACACAGCCCTGGAATTGGGCTCACGTTGCACTTTCTGTAGTAAACCCACCACCCTCACCCCACACAATGATACTTATCAAGTTAAGTTCTGTAGCTCCTAATTTATTACTGTAATTCTATAACAAGTTACATTATAGTGATGAATGGGGTCTGAGGTTTGGATGGAAGTCTAAAGACATCAAGAGCGGCAGTTAAACGGTTTCTGCCTGTTTCTTGCCCAAAAGTACACTGGACAAAACCGTGCTGGCTTAACACTAACTTTCCTGCAATTATTTCATCAGTAAAAGTAGAGAGCTGTGGATGTATGTGGTCCCAGGATTAAAATGCCACACACATGGCTGCAAAGCAGAGCATGAGATATGGAGAGTGGCACAGCAGACACCTGTTACCAGTTTATCTGTCCTTTACCTTAGGGTTATCTTAGTCACAACACTCTTGTGATTAGAAACAGGGCTTAGCCAACTATCAATACTCCTGCTTTTTTTTTCTAGCTGTAAAGGTCTGTGGTCTGATTGATTACAGTACAATTAATATAGTTGTATTGAAAAATTCACTGTTAATATTTACATATAGTATACTTGTAGAATATACGTAATAAAAAGCCCCCTTCAATCATACCTTGAACACCACAGTGTGACTTTACAATGGATAGAAAAACACTTTTGAATTGCTTATTACCAGGCAGACCGTCCATCAATGTCCTTTAATACATAAAGATGATGATCATTGAATCCTTGTCTGTGGTGGGTGATGAATTAATATAACCTTGCTCAAAAAATGGCACAGTAGATAGCTCTTTCGTCTGCGGGCCTCTATCCTGGGATTTTAGTCTTTGTCATACCCCATTTAAGACTTACCAACCAAGCAAATGGGCAAAATTCTGACCCCTGGTGGTTCTTCATTGTAATTACGTGTCACATTTTTACTTGCCACATTGCAGACAGCACTGTCTCTGCACCTGGTCACCAGTGTTTGATCTTGACTCTAATCCAATGTTATGTAAAGTCATTGATGCACCTTCCCTTACCTTCTTAAAACATATATGCACATATTGCAGAAAATCACCTCCCACAACTAGTGCTTAAGGACACAGCGGGTTGAAAAATCACTAATTAGTGGAATCAATGTCCTCTCTTTATAAAAACTGTTTTGTTGAACTATCTTTCACACAAGATAACTCAGCTTAATGTAAACAGGAAGTACCAAATATTTTGACAGGCCCTGTTTATGGAAATAGTTTGAAAAAAGTCAGATCAAAATATTTTGATACAATTGTGTAACTGGCACTGCGGTTGGGCTGTTCGAAGGAAAATAACAGGCCACA
This sequence comes from Polyodon spathula, assembly GCF_017654505.1. Lineage (NCBI taxonomy): Eukaryota > Metazoa > Chordata > Actinopteri > Acipenseriformes > Polyodontidae > Polyodon > Polyodon spathula. The sequence continues at coordinate 44,342,385 of NC_054535.1, read as the reverse complement.
TAAACTAAACACTGTCATTGAGAACATTGTTATGTCTTAAAAAAGGATGGCTTAGACCTACATTTCTGATGAATTCTTCACGTTAAGTGGGTACACCAGAAACACAATTATGACTTTGAGATACCACACTGAACATAATACCATTAGGTGATCCACTGGTAATTCTGTCGTTTTATCAGCAGACACAAAACTCCCCAGACAATATGTGGTGGTGGATAGCTCTACTGGTTACACTTTTGGCACATCTGTAAGCAGTGATGATGACAAATAGTCAAAGTTTGTTTAAAAAAGGAAATAAAAATACATATATTTAATGCGCACCTGCAAGGTTTTGTTTACATTTGTTACATTTTCACACTTCTGCCAATATTCTATGCACCTTTTATGATATTGACAGCTTGAATATATAGTTTGTGTCCCTGACGGGGTCGGTATGTGACTCTAATTTGAACGGGTTACAAGCGGTTTCCTGTTCAAAGGGTATTTTAGGTGTCATGAACAATTTCCCAGCTTGTGAATAAACCACAGGTAAAAGAGAATTTGTGCAAAGTTCATAATATGTGACAAACAATCTTTGGTTAAAAGATCTTCTGGACACAACCTAATTTCTTTGTAAAAAATAAATAAATAAATAAATGTATGGAAATTTCTCAACACAATGTGAAACAAAGGCAGCCATTGAAATAGTGATGCCGCTAAGCACTTTTATTTAACATAAATGAAGGAAAACAAATTTTTTTGAAAGAAATAATAAGTACACACAGCCACACTTTTGGATAATTTTGGTAACACCCCACTGACACTTCTTCTTGAACCCCAGTCTGTACAAGACTTAACAAACAGGCTAGTTGGAGCATTTTATACACAACAGCATCAGTTAACACAAATGAACCACTGATTGGCCCACCAATGAAGGCCCACATTTTACTCCAATCCATCCACATTTTCACATGGAGATATGGCCGTAACTAGTTAATGTCCTAGGTTGTTTTTTTGCATCATCGATGCATATGCTCACGTAATAATTCTGGTAAAGTACAAAAGTCTCCTTAATTTTCTCTGTTGGTTTGCCATGTAACATAGATTTGGAGGTTGAATAGTAAATACCAAGCAGTCATATCAGTATCGCCAGCTATAGCTTGAAACCTAAGTTTGACCTCAGTAGAATGTGAGCTCTGGTTACCACACTGCATGGAGATTAAGATTAAAACACCCATATTGCAGCCAAAATCAGCGTTTTGCACATGCAAACCGCATTTAGTTGCCATAAAGTGGGACTTCAGTGGCCACTAAAAATGCAGCGCATGTAAAGAATGTTTTTCACCTGGCGTTCTGCTCCGCTATGAAATTAGCACTGCCATCATTAATCCATTGAAATTATATTGAAATGTATTCAAATAAAAAAAAGCACAGAATTGGGTGAGGAACTGGAATACTAAGCGGGTGCAAACATTACAATGAGATGTAAGGATTTGAGCAATTACTGACCCTCCAAACACGATGCCACTCCTCTTACATGGTGCAAACCATTGTAGAAGTGAGTTACTAAGAGCTGTATAAAAGCACACACCTGCAGAGACCTGTCATTGGCCTCAGGATGGCTACTATGGTACACTTCCTGATGCTGCGACGCTTGGCTCTTGTTGAGGACAGGCAGGAAAACCTTCGGAGGAAGACCCTGAGCAAGATGGAGAAGACCCTGCATATTCAATCCCAGGGTCACTTTGTTTGGGATGCCAGAGGATGTGGTGGGAAGGCGTTATCGTCTCACTCTGCAGGCCATCCTAGACCAAATTGCTGAATTTCATCTTTTCATCACCTGGTTGACTGTCCTCCTGGTAACACTGACAGCATTGACTTTCTCCACTATAGAGGGCCATAATATCTATTTGGTAGTATAACTGATGCTGGCTGAGGCTTTTCCAAATAACTCAATTTCATGCTGAGTAACCTCAGCTGTAAGGACTCTCAGCTCCTCCTCAGAAAGCTTTTCTTTTCTTTTCCGCACACCAAGAAGACTTTGCTGACCTTCCTCTGACATTTTTTTGTTTGATTTGATTTTCGTGCTCCACAAATCTCATACAGCACCTACTGCTCTCTGTACTCCAAACTCACCTCACCTCTGCGGCCGCTAAATACCCCGATGCACAGGGGTGCTCATTGCGACTCTCATTATCATGATTGCAGCTCATTATATGTGTGTGTTGAGTAATTTGCATTGCTCTTCAACTTACATAGGCCACAGTGCAAAATAATTGCCTGGCTGCTAAGCAATTTGGATTTTGCAGCCACAATTGTTTGCACTACGCCTATCCTTACATCAGCTCCTAAGTATTTTAAACAAGTCTGGGTCCACTTAATATACACACATTTAACAAAAACACCATTAAACATTTATACCAAAAATAAACAAATATAAAAATACACACTACACTGTTATTGCTGTAGTTAGTGGAATTATGCGAATTAAGTGAAAACAAGTACCGATAGAAAATAAGTTACTAACACAAAATAAATCACAAAAATAAACACTATTTACAGGTAAAGGGGTTCCACCCCATCACACATGCCAGGACACATTATTTCAACTTATCTGCTCAATTGGTTTTGTTATCGCCCTGGTGTGGGGCATGGTGAGCCTAACCAATGATGTAGTTTACTGAAGCATCACACCCTGATGTTGTGGCTACTTTCAAGGCGATAATCCACCAATCCAGAATTGTGTGTGAATGGTCTGAGAAGCATGACAGAGATTTAAGGAGGTCAGGATCTTCAATGGACACCACAATTTTCAATGCTTGCCCTTTTGTTAAATTGTTTAACATGAGTACTGCGATCACTGACATGGCTTGTCTACTATTGTGGGAGTAATTCAAAAGTCTGATGCTTGTGACATCTTTCAAACCCTTTATGATAACAGGCTGCAATCTCATTTATTTTTATTTTATTTTTTATATACCGGTATATTTTAAAATGTGCTATCCTTTAGCCTACAAGAGTCAATGTACATTTCACCAAACACTGCCATCACAGTGTAATATTCAACTAACTGTGTGAGTAATCACCAGTTTTATGTTTTTTTGTTGAAAGAAGTTAAAGGAATTTTGCCATTACATACTGATATTGAGGTTTTCTCTTCCTGGAACTAATTGCTTTCTGCATGGCTGGGTAAAAATTGGATTGACACAAACACAATAAAAAGAAAATTCACAGCCAGCCAAGACCACAGGAAAAGATACACCGACAAACCTTGGTCAAAGGGTTATGCACTCCAACTGACCCTAAATTGGCCCTTAAAAAAAAGTAGGTTAAATGACTTTATTGATCAGTTTTACTAGCTCTGCCCATTATTTTCTTTAGTGGACCATTTTGATAAACAAGGCGTGGGAATATGTTAAGCAGTTTCCAACGTTAAGAGGTCCAATTACTGCGTATCCTCCAAACACCTGCAGCTGCAAAAGAATAATAAAACAGCGAGCCAGAGAAAAGCACTGTTTTCACCATTGGATTAGCACTTCTGCGCTAGCCCTGAATTGTTGGGTGCCCATTCGTTATGTTTTCAAAACTGAAGAATGCAGATTATATCCAGTCTCTGATTTCAACTGGCTCTGACCCTAAACCAAAGCCTGACCCCCTTGAGAGTCTAAACTCCGGCTGACAGCTGACCGGAGAGAAACTGAATGCTATCTTGCACACTTCAAACCACAGGGATTTATTTGCTGGCCAGCTGTTTAGCGATTGTCCCACCACGTTCTGTTTATTGTTAAAGCAAAGTGGGATGCTTTTGAATAAACCCACTGCTGTGTGAACTTCTGTGTACTGCGGCTCCAAAACCATTTTGCCTCCAGGGCTCACCTCGTTTCCTGTTTTCCCACTACTGCTTGATGCTGATGACAGCAGGAAAGGGTAAGGAAATGAAAAACTAAAATATACTAGCTGTAATGTTGACCCTTGAGGTAAGGGTCACATACATAGCTGCACCTTATTTGTATGCAATATTCAATATGCTATTCGTTTACCAAATAAAAGCAATTAAAACGTTTTCTGTATTTGTGCACTGTATGTGTTTTATAAATAATATGTCAACTTTATTTTCCTAAGAAGGATCAATGGTTGGTATTTAAAATAGGCCATGCTACATACTTGTGTTTGCTGTATAATGACAATTCAGTGTATAGCAAATAGTGAGGGTAGGCTACCACACACCAGACGCCCTGCGATTTTTAATTGGGTGACAAGACAATTTTGCAACGACATAACCTTACACACCAGAAATGACACATAGGCGATGCAACAGGTTTGAAAACTGCCAGATCTATACAACCGTTTAAAATTGCTATTGATAAAAAATATGATCAAGACTGGTACATATTCGTGAACATGATGTGGAAATGATGATGGTATTTCAACATACATGGTAATAAATCATACACACCAGGCTTATCCAGTTCCTTCGAAATGGACTCCCATATATTATCTTTCAAATATGTATCTTTATAATTGAGATGCCCTCTGTCATAAAGCTCTGGGTATTTTTTCAAGGGCAAGCATTCTTTTTTTCCTCCGTCATTTTGGATATTGCTTCACCCTGCTAGACCGCGTGCATTGAAGCTGTTCTCTGATTGCGCAATGCTCTAGTTGACTCGCGTCAAATCACAAAAAATAGGATTCAATCTTATTTATTTTGCGACGCTCCAGTACCACCCTGGTGCTGCTCCCACGTCGTATGTCGCGTCGGCTCTGGTGTGAATGATACTTATCAAAAGTATGAGATATTTATTTTGTGGCATCGCTGCAGTTTCGCTTGCCGTTTAGCAGCCAGTAAAGGAAATGTAATAGACTATGAACAAGCATATAGTTTACTGCTAAACTAAATTGAAGAATACAATCATTCATACTTAACCTTGACACTAACATCAATCAGTCATAGATAAGAACTCATTTTAAAATATAAGTATTGAATGCATCCTAAATCAAAAATATGTTCATACATAATTATATTTTAATTACTGACACTTATGTTAAAGAATAACCAAGATCATTTGTAGAAACTGTAACTATGTTGCATATGTTCATTTTGCGTTTTGCCACTGAAGACTATTGCATTATTACATTTCCACATATAGCCTAGTCAGTGGCCCCCAAATGTATAAAAGGTGTACCTAATAAACCTTTTTTTTTTTTTTTTTTTTTTTAAACCTATGAATCGTTTCTCACACATAATAATCCTACTTTCTGATCATCGTACACATAGCACTCTCAAATTAAAGTTGGTTCTGCTGCTGCAAACAATAAAACAAAGCGTACATAATACAAAAACACTAGGGGAAAAAGGTAGCTTTAATTTGAATTTAAGGACTGTGGGGATTTAAAGATACATCCCATTGCATAGTAGTTTGATCCATTTCCTGGTTTTACTATATGAGTTTAATAAAACACATCCAACCTTGTTACCTATACACTGTGGCTAATTAAGCTCATTGTAAAATCTGGTATGTGTGCAATATGACTCTTATTTCTATCCCTGGACTGAGCACACTGTATGACACAGGAATTGATTATATATTATATTGACGTTATATTGCACATCAAGAGCCATGCTTCACAGTGCAACATTTCTTGCAAAACCTGAATCTGCATTGGCCCCATCAAGTGCTCCTGCTATAAAGGATTTCAAGGAAAATACTGTGAAGCAGGTAAGCAAGCAAACCATACATCATTTACTTTAACATTTTTCAGCTGATCTGAACAGTGGAAAATCCAAATATTATTAAACCATCCCTTGTAAAAGTTTCCCACTGTATTTTTGCAGTTTTCCTATGCTTTTCCCATGGTTATACTGTGTATTTACCATAGTTTACCCTGGTTTGTCATGTTTATTAATATGCTTTATCATACCATTGCTGTTCTTTAAAATGCTTACCTATACTTTACCATTGTGCTTTATTATACTTTGCTATGCTTCTCCAATTGAGAACTTATTATAAGGGATTAGATAGTGACTTTGATGTCTCTAGCAGTATATGTGAGTGTCATAAGTGTACTTTTATCTTTAAAAGTACGATTCCCAATTTGGTCCTAATTTTTGTTTAGACCAATTGAATAATTGACTTATTGATCAAATATCAGCATTATTTCGACAAATAACATATAAGATATACTAGAGATATTAACATGCATTGTTGGGTGTTGAATCTTCATAACGCTGGGCCCTTTTTAGCTGTTTAAAATAGTGGCAGTATTTAGATCCTCAGCCATTAGGATCAACTGAATAGACTCCCATGTTGTGTATAGATAAAATTACTCTGCATTGTATGTTTTTTTTTTTTTTTTTTTTTTTTTTTTTGTTAAGATCTAATGACTACGCATTCATTTCAAACTGTAAAACTGCTCAACCATTGAAATAACTGAATTGCTTTTAGTGTAAATTGCCGAGATTTACACTAGGATAGCACTAGTCTGCCTACTTGAGTAAGTGAATACATTTGTCACATAGCAAGTATTATATTGCAAACACGTATGCCTGTTTTAATGTGTAGAGTAATAAATTATTATAACTCTTTATGCAGTAATCTTTTTTTGTATATATTCTAGATGTAAATGAATGTGGGCTTCTTCCCAGACTGCTCCCATAGCTGCATGAATACACAGGGAAGCTACCTCACTTACTTTCAAAGTGGCTTTTAGTTAAACGCAGATTGAGAAACCTGTTCCACTAAGAAATTCTCTCAATATGGTTCCCTTGTGTTGATCAAAACAGTGTGATTTGTTAAATAGCATAAAGAAATGGCTTGGAAATTGCTTGCATTGTGGTTGGCTGCTGACATTCCAATCCAATAGGATCACTATGGTTTATTATAGGAATATTTTAATAGGGTTAGGCAGGTAAATCTATAAAAGATGTGTGTTTTTTTTTATTTACCAGTATGCAGGATTGTAAAACTAGGATTCTTTCTCTTTCACTTGACAGTGAATGTCTGTTGTTAAGTTTCCAGAAACATCTTGTTCAAAGTCTCGCTGTCAGTTTGCCTGTTAGGACCTGAAGGAAGGGGGAGTGCGATGTGTGTGTCCCTATTGTCAGTGGCTGGCTCTGGATAACAGGACATGTCAAGTGATATGGTGATATATAAGCCAGGCACAATACTAGATAAAAAAAATTAAAAAAAAAACTGTTAAAAAATGACAAAACCAAAATCTGCATTTAAATTCCAAAATGTTAACTGCATAAATAATTGAGTGCAAATACTGTGCACATTAAATATCATTTAGGATTTGAGTGCTGTTAGGGAAACCCAATCAATGTGGCCTGATAGTCAGCAATGATCTGAAGCTTATTTCAAAGCTCTCTATGATAAGTTTACACGTACTGTACACACACAATGGGTTACATTCTCAAAGCTATTTACTGCTAATTGTCATTAGCACAATTTTATTTTAGACAGTAGAAACACACCCAAAATAGTTACCAACCCAGAAACGAACAAATCAGACACTTCATTTAGAGGTTTGTGATTAGTTTTAGAAATGCAAATGGTGTTTAATGACAATTTGGAGCAAATAGCTTAATTTAGTCCTATGTGTCCAGAGACTAGATAAAGAACTGTAGAGAAGGACATTTACTGGTCCTGCACTTTGAAAGTGTACCTTATAAACTGAAATGGGATTGCCTTTTTTTAATAAAACAATGCTGATGAAAATGATTCTTGGTGTTAGATCTCCTTCCCAACCTGTGAAGGTGCTGTGTAAAGGGAACAGAGTACCCTGGACTGGAGGCCCGACAGTTCATTCCCAGTGTTAGGCGCAAGTCGGCCATCTAAAAAAGGGGCGGAGCTACGGTACACTAAATCATCAACCCGGAAGAAAAATGATTTGGCAGACACGGATTGGAGGAGTCATGGTTAACCTGTATAATGAAAAGTACAGTGAGTGTTTTGTTTGTTTTGTTTGTCTTTCTAAAACTCTGTTCATTGTTTGTTATTGGATTAGACAGCTAACACGTTTCAATGCTGTCGCTAACACGCGGCCTTACATGTGTTGAGATGCACCCAGCTAACACACGGCCTTACATGTGTTGATATACACTAACATTTTTATGTGTGCATGCTGCACACGTGAACGATGCTCTGCACCTGCAGAGTAAGATACAACATCCCCTCCCCCCTTAGCAGAAAACCCCCTTACATTCTTTTCCCTTTTTTTATTTCAAGGCTTACGGTTATGTTTGGGACGAGTTACGAAGTATCTTTCTCCAGTCTAGTTTCAGCTTGCTAAGCCAATCTCTACCCAACAATGCAGGGCCATTTCCCTTAGTAACTACAAGAGCCACATCAAAGATTTCTTCTTGGTACGTTACACATACATTTAGTTTACCCAACACATCAAGCATTTCATTCGTATATGTCTTTAACACACATTTGGTCGGCTGGAACTTAACCTTGGGAAACTTTTGTTTGTACACTTTTTTCGAAATCAAAGTTACAGCAGCCCCTGTGTCTATTTCCATTCTCACAACTACATCATTAACATTTACATTTTATAGTACGGTTTTTCAAAAACAGCGCTAGAATTTACAGTGTACAATTCAACATAGCAGTCAGACTCCCTGTTACTGTTCTCAGAATCCGCAGTTAATGCTGGAGACTCTGGGGTGTCCACTGGCTGATTTGCGAGGTAGCAAGCCCCGCCAGTGGCCCATATCTTTCAATGTTCTCCAGCAGTCTCTGCTTTCTTCTTCGGTGCAGTTGTTTAGCAAGCCCGCTGTGCATGCCCCATTTTTCCGCAACCCGACACTGTACGCCCTTAAAGTGGCAGGAATCTGGAGCATGGCTCATTCCTGAACAACGAAAACAAGGGCTCCTCTTCACCATTTCTTCGTGCTTTCGTACACTGAGGCCATCTCCGTAGCAGCAGCCAGCGTTAGGTCCTTCGTAGAAGCAGCATTCAATAACCTGTCTCTTAGTTCAGCAATTCGGAGTCCACAAAGTAACTGGTCTTGTAGAGCGTCCTCCAGAAATGTCCCAAAATGGCAATTGACCGATCTTTAACTGCGCCAGAAACTCAGCTACAGTTTTCTTACCAATTGGTTCCATGTATGAAAATGGTATCGCTCGCCGATAAAGTGCTGAATCCGTGTTGGCAATCCTTGTTAGAAATAAGTGAGCCCAGACAAGGAGAACTGTACAAAATCAAATATTGTTTATTCAGTCACAGAATAGAACACAGAAGCACACACACACCTTTCCTTTTATAGTCTTGTTAACATGCGGCCCTACACGTGTTGAGATGCACTCAGCTAACACGCGACCTTGCACATGTTGCTATACACTGTAACATTTTCGTGTGTGCTGTGCACTTGAACAATGCTCTGCATCTGTACCTGCAGAGTAAAACACCACAGTTTGGTACACAGACCGTTTGGAATTACAAAATAAAACAGAAACCATTTCACCTGTAATTTGTTGTCTGTCCTTCAATAAATAGCCACTGTCTGCTCTGTGCTGAGCAAACTACTTTGCCAAAACATAAGCAGGAACTGAGAACTTGAGGCCAAAATGTTTTAAAGCATGAATTATAAAGCAATTACAGATAAAACTGAACAACTTGAAGGCCTGGCGAATACCAAAAGCCAAGAATCTGATGTCAGTCAAGATACAGTATCAATGGAACTCCATCCTGGCAAGGGTTATCATGTAGCATGTTGATTTGCTGTTCTTATCTGTTAAGAAAGGGTTGTGGGTTGTAGCATGTAGCAGGCATTTCAGCCCAGATATAGATCAGGGAAGAAAAGTGCTTCAAACATACAATGATTCCACAACAATTCATGGGCACCATTTTAAAATAACAATTATATATATATTGTAACACAGCAGGGAGGGGGTTAATATCCTCCCTGCCAAAAAACATGGGCAAATGCAAATTTTGTTTAATTTCTTTAATTATCACCCGCACCTGGGGATTATTTTAAACTAGGAGCGGGTGCAGATACAGAATTATTGTTACCCAAAAACTGTTAAGTTTAAAAGTGAAACAACTCAATGAGGGCTATGAATTAATTTTATAACCTCGGTACATGCATGGAGCTCTTAGCCCTTATCCGAAGATTTACTGAGGAGGGCTCCTCGCTTTTGTCTGCCTGAGCGAGGCAGCATTAGACATTAGCAGACAAGGTAAATGAATCTTGGCAGTGTGGTCCAGTGGTTAAAGTCCAGGGCTTGTAACCCGAGGGTCATCTGTTCAAGCAAGTCACTTAACCTCTTTGTGCTCCATCCTGTGGGTCAGATGTTAAATCAGTGTCCTGTTGTAAGCGATTCTGTATATAATGCACAGTTCACAGCAAACCTCTGTAAAATACTATGATAGGTTCTATATAAAGATATTATTATTATTATTATTATTATTATTATTATTATTATTATTATTATTATTATTATTATTATTATTATTTACTGGTTAGCCGCTGTCTTCAATTCAAGCTCTGTATAATCCTGTGTATTTACTATCAAAAGTTACTTTATGGCACAAGGAAAACACAGTAAATGTCCATTACCTCATTATGTTATCTATAAAATTAATGAGAGCTTGGTAGTGAGAATTAGGATGTAGGCATCTTATCAGTATTCTTATCATCTTATCTTATGAGTAGTCTCTTGAATCTAGCAAAGGTATGACTTCATGCAATGAATTTGGGAAAGTGCTTACAGCTGAGTTTCTTATTAATTAAAAGTAACTCCAGTTAAAGTGGGCCCCTCGAGTCCTTATCTATAAGTTGTCAAGTTTGTTAAAACACATTTAGAAAGAAAAATAAACTAACCTATTGAGAACACACTGAAAAGTATGTTTCTACTTTTAAGAAAGAAATATATTTTAGACCAAGGCTTGAATAATTAAACAGAGTTGGTGTTATATATTAAAAACATCTCTCACATTTTTTAGAGATTAGAAAGGACATGAGATCATATCTAATTCATTTTAAAGGAGATGTCTGAACTTTTTAAATATTATTCACTGAAAGATAAAGGTGCCAAAACAGACCAAATATTTAGATTTAATTAAGTCTTCTGGCACATGAAGCAGAGAAAAAGTTTTATAACACTTGTGGCAAGACTACTGTCAAATACCATTCAGTTTGTTAGCACAAGCTGTTTGGTCCATTCTCTGAAGACCTCTGAAAGCTGTTTGCTGTTTGGTCGTATTCAGAAGCCTCTGCCTTTTGAAGACAGCTATTGTCTATATTTGTATTCTACGCAAAACTTCCATATATTGGAGGTAAGCATATGCTTGAGTTTATATCTCACTTATATTGAAGCATTGCTATAGGGATAGGAATTATATTTTAGCTTTAGAGGGTGTTGTATTGGATGCTTTCGGATTTAGCGGTGGGTGTTTTGGTGCATGTCCGGCCTAAGGGCAAAACATGTTATAACCATAATTGTATCGAAGTGTTAACGTTAAATTTGTAAAGATTGCTGTGACAGAAATACAATGATTCTTGTAAATCACCCTTCCGACCTGTAATGGCACTAAGACTCCATTGCAATAATGCATTGACCTGGAAGGGAAACGACGTGGCAGCCGCAGATTGGAGAGGCGGTTGCACTCCTTTACCAAGGGGTCGTGTGTGACAGCATAAAAGGGGACGGAGAATCGTAATCTGTTCCTTTTGTTTTGGGTTTGAGCATTTAAACCTGTAAGGACCCATGAGAGACCCAGTAATTTAAACAGTACTGTGAGTGTTTTGTTTTGTTTGTCTAATGGTTTGTTTGTCATTAGTAGACGGCTAACACATTCCGAAGTTGTCGCCAGAGGGCCAGCACAAAAATCGGAACAGCACTTCACTTTTGTCACGAATAAACTTGTATCACCCACCATGAGCACTGCAGCACGCACCCAGGACTGGTGTTTGTACACTGTGGGAAGATACGTCTGTTTATTATTTGGGCCTGCAACCCATTTGTTTGTTTCCAGTACATTATTCGTTGTGCAATGCCTGGAATTATTGTTTGGTCACCAGACCTGGATTATAATTAATAAAATCCTTTTTCCAACTGGATTACAAATCTCGGTCTGTTCATTGCACACTGGATCACTCCTGCACCTGTATACAATCAACCACTTTGCCACAATCACCCAGATTGCCTATTAGCAGGGTATGACCAACGTGGTCTGTAACCACTCGTTCCATTACATTTAATAAACCGAAGTAGGACTAATACTGCTCTGATTCGTTAAAACTTCAACTTTGGATGGGTCTGTGTGATTTAGTTTTTATACTGCTTCGATATGAAAATTAAAGATAAACTATCAGATACAACCCAAAAGTTTTATTCATGAACATCATATCAAACATTTGGACTGCAGAAACACAGTACTTAAATGAAAAAATAAACATAAAAGGATTTCTTTTCAAAATGAGCGCATATACAGCACGACTACAAAACATGAAAAACTATAATAAAAGAAGCATTTTTTTTGATGCCCAAATGTCCCCCTAGTATATGACCATAGGTTAGATTAAGGACTATTCTCCTGTAGTTACTGGGTACCAATAACTGTTCAACCACCTTGATCTTATCCACACGGTACAGTAAATCATTCTTGATCATTATATAGGGATAGCCACCTGGCATTCTTTTATAATTTACAGGCACCCTAATTTCTTTTGCCCGTTGTAATGTCATATTCAGTGCTTGTGCACTTCAAAAATTAGTGGGGGAAACCTCTAAATCGGGTAACTCTAACTCTGCTTTGCCTGCCTTATCCTCTACTGTTATTCTTCTCTGAATGTACATTTACATTTTCCCCAATCTCTTCATTCTCTGAGTCTTCCTCTCATACTAACATTTTTACCTGTGTTTCCTCTGAAACCACGTTCCCTTTTAGTTCTGGTGGTGGAACAACTGTTGCCTTGCTTTCATTAACTTTAGTGGGCGACTCAAATGGCCCTAATTTGTCTCTTTATTTCACAAAATTCTGGAAATACCGTTCTGGTATTACTGTATACAGTATAATGAATACCACACCAACCTGGTAGTTCAACCCTTTGCAGTCCATTTATTCATCGCTTCTCAGGCACGTCAGGTCCAGTTTATTTTCACACACACTTTTTATTTTACACGTACTGTTTAAAATATTTTTTCCCAACATAAAACAGGTTTAAAAGGCATTGAATCACAAAAGGACACTCAGTACTGTATCTCCAGCCAAGCCCCACCCCTTGTTCACTGTATTTTTCACATACTTCTTTATAGATGTGCATACTGATAAATCCTCTCCTTATCACTCGTTTTATCACCAAACTCCTTAATAATGCACTACAAGTCATTATTTTATTACTATAACATCTCAAAAAGCTCTGCAAATGTCTGTGATATTCTTTGAGCGCTGGATGCAGAAGCAGCGATCTCCATTGTTATGTCCGTGTTATCTCTGTAGTGCATGGGGCTATGAGATACGCCCCTTTTTTGTGGTTTCATTCAGCTCCTATCAGTCTCACTCAGCCATTGAAAGGTTTTCTCTGCTTTTTCCAGAGAAAAAACGACCAGAGACCTGTGCTTTAAGTCTTTTTGATGACATCGGACAGGGTCCGACATCAGACTGGAAAGGGAAAATTGTAATGTCAGACTTGTTCCAACATAGGACCACAAAGGGTTAATGCCCTGATTGCATTTGAATATGTACCAGGGTGGTGTGGTAGTTGCCAGTGTCCCCATGTATGCACTTAATACTAATGTTGTGATATTTATCCAATTTGTTGATCACTACCAAATTCTCAGTGACCAGTGTTATTATACTACCTGAATCTAGCGAAGCGGTCACCTCCCTCCCATCAACTTTTATCTCACATAAATGTACATTCTCAGGTGATTCTGGGCATGCATAAAAACATGATCATCCTTTTCATTATCCCCCATATTACATTGCATCGGTTCCTCTTTATTTGAGCAATATGCCGCAATATGTCCTAGTTTCTCACAATGATAATAGATAAGCTATTCGACAAAACACAGAGGATGGAAGGTGCCCACTTGAAGACCCCAGAGATGTACTCTACTTAGCTCAGTCCAAACGGTTGTCATGCTGTTGCGCTGGAGGGACCGCACTGGGTTGATCCCAAGAGCCAGAATCGCAGCAATTGTGTGTGCTGATGCGGTGGGGAGGCAAAATGAGCTGATCCCTGGAGCCAGCATTACACTTCAGCAATCAACACCAGACAGAAGGATATCTACATCATCATATGGTAAACAACGCAAATGGAGGGAGATGCAGATGGATCACATTAGTTTACTGTAAAGCTATGTCTTAGTTGATGCTTATCTTGGTGAGAGCCAAGTTCAAATCAGCATGAAGTTTAACTCTACTCTCATGTAATGGAAATCTGCTCTACTTGGCAATTTCTTCTCACTATCAGTCTTCTTCTTTCTTATTTGTCCCTCGTTAATCCCTGGTCTTTTATAAAACAGTCTTACCTGGTCTGGTGGTTTGCCAAGACCTGGGGAGCGTAGGTTTGTTCTTTGGAACCCAATCCACTGCTTTGTCTATGTAAAACCTCTCTACTAGGGTAACAAGATTGTCAGCTGAAATTGTCTCATTCTGGCCGACCAAACGCCTCACCTCTCTGGGTAAGCAGTGTTGGTAGTGATCCAAGACAATCGTTTTGACAACATCCCGCAATGAGCTGGTTTCAGGCTTTAGCCATTTACTCGCCACATGAATAAGGTCAAATATCTGTGTTCAGTTTTCTCAGTTTTCTCAATAATCTTTTTACACGTCTCTCCTACCCCACTCCTCTCAGCCCTCTTTTTAAATAGGTGAACCACACCCTTGTACTCCTAACAGGTGCGTCGACCACACCACGCCCTCCAGCTAAGGCTTCTGGGTAGTGCAGTCCCTGTGAGTGGACATGTTGTGGATTGTAGTTCATTTTTGGGTAGGTCATTTTGTGGCCGGACAAAATCCCCTTAAAATCTCCTCCCTCTTATACTTCCCATCAATCACCCATCAATGTTTCTTAAAACTAATTATAAACTGTTTTATGTTCTAATTATTAGAACAGCTGAATACTGCTTTACATGGATGTCTGTTTTTGGCATCATCAGAGTTATTTAATAGACTGTTGGGAGTTGCAGAACCTGATTCAGTGTCTTCAATAAAACTGAACATATGTTTTGGCTGTACTGTATACACACTAATGTGCTTTATTTTGCCCATCTGTTTTTCAGATAAATGCAAATGTCTTTAGGGAACTCATCGTTAAGCTCATCCATAAGTGTAAAATTTTACAAAAATAAATAAATAAATAAATGTGATGTGCTAAAAATACAGCGGCATAGCATGGCGTTGCAGACAGCCATACACTAAGCACATAGTAGGCACGTCTAGCGGTGTAGCTCAGCCAATGAAATTTGTTATAATTGAGCAGTTAAGCGTGTGAAGGCTTAGATCGAAGAGAGCGTGAACTGTAAAAATGGAGACGTGAAGTACATCAGTGAGCAAAGTGGCAAACATCACTGCTAAGCAGAGAACTGGTAAATACCCAAAGAGAACATTTAGTGAAAGTGGAAAGTGGAAAGTGGTGGATTGATGTTTTGTACAGCATGTAATGTTCCTGTGGATTACAAGCGAAACGCAAGTTGCGACAAACATACTGAAACTGCTTTACATAAATGGAAGGCACAAGGCCTTGAATCGACAATAGGCGAGACAGTTAAAATAAAAACAGCTGTTTAATGCAAAGACTGACAGAAGTGCAGAACAGTTGCAACGTTGGACAGAAGTATATCGACTTACGGAGGCTTTCTGCACCAGTAATATTCCACTTCATGTCCTTGACAACCCTGCTATGAAAAGCTATCTGGAAAGCTCGCTAAAAAACATTGGTGTTATACCTTGCTCAGATCAATTCAGAAAAACGTACTTGTCAAAGCTTTTTGAAAGACAAGTAAATGATCTGAAAAAAAGGCTGTTTTGGAATTAGTCTCGTAGCAGACGAAACTACAGATGCTGAAAGGCGCTACTTACTAAATATCTCGGCAGTTACAGCCATTTCAAGCCATCAAGGGGAAGGGAGTTTGGAATTAAAGTCTTTTTAATAGACTGTGTTTGATTGGAGATGGTAAACTTGAAAACTGTGAGTCAAGTAGTGGTGGAAACTGTTCAGAAATACAGAATTGCTTTTGATAAAGTTACTGCTTTTATTATAACAATGCTGCATATATGAACAAAACCTGGTAACGACGTCTCAAAGCACTGATTCTGAATGCAGTGCACGTAACATGCACTGCACATCTCCTCAACTTAGTGGGAGATACCTGGAGAAAAAACATTTGTAAAAGTAAATGAACTTGTTATTGCTGTAAAACGTGCATTCACTGTCTGCCCTGCCCACAAAGCATGGTTCGTCAATCACTGAAGGTGCCTGCCTGCCATTCCACCTTCACCGGTAATCACACATTTTCATGCCAGCAACCTTATGATTATGTGGATTTTTTTGAGGAGTGTGAGCAAACAACAGTAGCTCATCTGTTGAAGTAAATCAACAGAAATAAAAGCAGATGTTGCAGCAATAGAAGAGTAATGGCAACTCTCACTGCTTATGAAAAAGCAGAAATCAGATCACATAATGATTTGGCCGATCTTGCCAGTTAGGCAAAGTCTTTCATTGACATGACTGACAATGTGCTAGCTAAGGAAGCACGCCACGAAAACAGCAATAAAATCGAAACCTACATGACTGGATCTGCACGATTCTGTCAACCCGCTGCCAATTTCTTCAAAGCCTGCCGAGTAATTGATCCCAATCATGCCAGACATCTTGACCTTGAATCCCTAGGTGTATTTGAAACTATTCCTGTGTTTGAGGACAACACATTAGCAAAAGTAGAGTTTAGTAGCTACAGCAGTGCAGCTTTTGAAATGAAATGCCTTAACATTGTGGAGTTTTTTCCAAATTTGGCAGTAATAGGTCTGAGGAGTTTATCGGTGTCAGCTAACAGTGCGGACTGCGAGAGATCGTTTTCGTCGTATCTTGCGAGATGACAGACGCTTAATCAAAGAAGACAACCAGGTGATGTACAACATTCTCTTACAGAATCGAGGAAAGCTCTAATGGTAAGTAAATTGCCATTTTACACTCAACGATAATTCTTGTCAGTAAACTATATTATAACGTTTAATAGGTAATTTTAAATCGTCTTTGATGCAGCAAAAACAGTGTGTGTACATTTCTGTGATTTATTATTTATTGCTCGTAACCTGTCCGTGAATTTTGCTAAAATTCCCCAAGCCAAAATCATAGCCTTACTCATGAGTTTATATTACCAGCTTATAGAATTACTGCAAAAACAACTGCTTTCTGCATTCTCTATACCAGGTGGGGAATGTTAACAATTCTGAAAGTCATTTTGCATTTGGTCTGCATGTTATCCTATTACTGTTTAGACCAGGGGTTCCCAAAGTATGGAAGTGCTGAAATACAAAACAAATGCTTACAAACTTTGTAGATATCAAGCTTAACACTTCCCAAAACTATTCTAAAATAAATCATACTTTTGTAATTTAAACTTGGGGAGAGTCGTGTTAATTGTGATATCCAATGTTCTGGATTTATTTATTTTGGCACAGGTGTTTTGTAATAAATTCTGATGACAGAACAGATGACATTTGTTTTCCATTTAAGCACATTAAGCTTTTTAGGATGTCCCCATACACATACACATATGGCTGGTTTCACAGACCCTGATTATTATTATTTATTACTATTTGTTTATTTAGCAGACACCTTTATCCAAGGTAATTTACAGAGATTTGGGTGTGTAAACTATGCATCAGCTGCAGAGTCACTTACGACAACATCTCACCCAAAAGACGGAGCACAAGGTTAAGTGACTTGCCCACAATGAGTAAATGAGTGAGCTGGGATTTGAACCGGGGACCTCCTGGTCACAAGCCCTTTAACCACCGGACCATGCAGCCTCCTGATTAGTACTAGTCTACCCAATGTTAATTTAGGTAAGGTAACCCAAGATTAGCACTAATCTGGGGGGAGTCTCAGGTCCGGAACTGGGGGAGAAGGCTAGTGCTGTTCGTGTCCCAGGGGGAGCCGGTGGCGGGTTGAAGGAGGTCTCAATGAGGGCTCCAGTTCATGATATGGGGTAAAATGGTCGGGTTGGAACACTACCTTTTGATTCCGGTTGCAAAGTTGCACCCGGTAAACCACCTCGCGAACTCGCAGCAGTATGATACACGGTTCCACCCAGGGAGCATCCAGTTTGGGTGATTGTCCCTTCTTTCACCGGGGTCTGTAAACCCATAACAACTCCCCCAGCTGAAAGTGGCGTCCTGTCTTCCACAGGTCATAGTTTCGACGCTGTCAGATCCCGGCGGCCTGAAGCTGGTCCCTGGCAAAGGCGTGAGCACTATTTAGGTGGTCTTGCAAGCACTGGGTGTACTCCATTCCTGGATGCCCATACTAGATATCTGCTGGCATCCACAGCTTCCGTCCCATCATTAGCAGGGCCGGGATGCAGCGAGTGGACTCCTGCAAGCCAGCAGGATTAGTGGCAAGTGGAGGTCCTAGTCCCATTGGTGCTCACTGGTGGCGATGGCCAGTTGGGTGCTGAGCATGCGGTTAAAACGCTCAGCTAAACCATCGCTTTGGGGGTGAAGGGGGGTGGTGCGGGTCTTGCTAATCCCCAGTCGTTTGCAGACATCACCAAAGACCTTGCTCTCAAAATTCCGCCCTTGGTCTGAGTGAAGCTCCTGGGGAACCCCGAACTGGGAGACGAACACGTCAAAGAGCACATCCGCCATCATCTGTGCATCCTGGTTTGGCAGCACGTTGGCTTCTGGCCACTTGGTGAAGTAGTTTACGACTGCCGAAATTAACCGGTTCCCACTATCAGAATTCTTTTGAATTCATGTACTACAGTTAACTACAGTATACTACAGTTTTAATTGTACTACTTTCTTTGACAAGCAGCCTAAATGACACCTTAGTTCAATTAAATATTTTAAACATGTTATAGATTTAATCTGGAAGGAAATATATTTAAAGGATAAAATGCAATTATGCTATAATAGATTCTACCTGGATAGGGGAGTTTTGTACACAAATACACACACACACAAAAATAAATGCTTTTTGGAATGCCATCTGGAAGCTCCAAAATCACATCAGAAAAACAACAATATGTTGACAACACTATATTGGAGTGGATTGCTCTTGAATCGACCATTTCAGACTGTCAAATTCCCAGCATTCCAGTAAGAACAGAATTATTACTTGTCTCACTTGATTTCTTTCAAGAGCACTTTGTTTTTTAGAAATATGTCTTGCTAAGTGATATACAAACTGGAGGTTGAGATAACTCAACCTACAGTTTGTATGGAATATCTTGTATGGTTTGTACAGTTTGTTTGGAATCTCTGGAACCTGTTTCTCCTCGATGTCCTTATACCTATCCGGATGTATGCAGTCTGTTTTTTTTATGCTGGATGCAGTGGTGTTGCAAACCCTGTCACTTGTGATGTCCTCCAAGGATTTGTTCTTGGGCCCCTTCTCTTCAATATCTACATGCATCCTTTGGGTCACCTCATCCGTCAACACACCTCCCAGCTCTACTTAAAACTCGACCATGGAAGGCCCTCTGCCATGGTCCGGCTCTCTGCCTGCATTCAAGACATCAAGGCCTGGATGCCTGCCAACTTTCTTCAACTGAACACTAGCAAATCTAAACTCCTTCTAGTAGGATCTAAAACTCAACTTAAGAATCTCAATATAGCTGCCCTGAACCTCGGGAACTGTCTGCTGCTGCCTTCCCCCACAGTACAAAGCCTTGGTGTTCTTCTTGACAGCAACCTCTCCTTTGATGCCCACATCTCCTCCGTGGTCAAATCTTCCTTATACCATCTGAGAAACATCTCCAAAGTCCATCCCTACCTTTCCCTCTCGGATGCAGAGATACTTTGTCATGCATTTGTCTCCTCTCGACTCGACTGCTGCAACTCTCTATATGGTGGTCTCCCTGCACGCACCATGAACCGACTGCAGCTACTTCAGAATGCCGCTGCCAGGATCCTTACCAGATGTAAAAAAACAATCACATCACCCCCGTCTTATATATCTGCGTTACTGTTGTATAAGGTATCAGATATCAGTTTACATATAATAAGATGAACAGGGCCTAGAAGGTTAATCATTTAATAACAAAAATGATGACAAAATAAAATTCAGAATTTGTATCTGTATCTGCAATTTAATTCTCTTTCTTAAAAAACATACAGCATTGTAGTATTGCTTGCACATTATGTAAGAAGTCTTAAAAGTATAAAACACCTGTTCTTATGAATTGCGATTTTGTAATAAAATGTTATGCATTATTAAAACCAGTAAAACAACTGGACATAGAACATACTTCCTACTTAATATATAATATGCCGCATTAAAATGAAAATGCTCAAATATTGCTGTGTTTGTGTAAATAGTTACATTTTACATATATAAAAGCATTTTATTCAAAAAGTAGGAAGTACTGATTTATAGAACTAAAGTTTCTATAATGAATCAGTATTATTAGAACATAATTACCTTTAATCTTTCCAGAAAGATTCTGAATCTGCTTTGTCCAAACTACCAACCCCGTCAGGAAGACTATTGAGCAATACATGCTCAGGCATTGTAGCTACTTTAGAAACTATTCTCTGCATCACATGCTGCCATTACATTTGATCTGAGGACCTGTACCAAAAATCAGAAGCAATTTCTAGCAGTGACGTGCCACTTTGTTGACCAGAAGTGGAATTTGATTGCAAAATGCATTGACTGGATTCCTGCTGATGAAGTCCATACTGGGGGAACATTGCCTTCTCAGTGCAAAAGTTTTTGACTCCTATGATTTAAAGCAAGTTGTATGTGTTGACACTGACAGTGGTGCCAATGTTGTACGTGCCTGCCAACTTCTTAAGTTGAAACAACATGCTTGTTTAGCTTATACATTGCACCTCTCTCTGCAGGAGATTATTTTTCTCAGGCAAAGAAAGCAAGTGTTACTAGAGGAAATATCTGCTATTGAACAATGTCGATCGATAGCCACACTTTTTAAAAGGTCACCTAGTGCTTGAAATGCCTATTCAAAGGTGTACCTGGCTGAGACTCGATCTGAACCAGTGAAGATTCCAAGAGACTGCATTACAAGATGGAACTCAACCTTGCCAATGATTGAAAAGGTGATCCAGCAAGCGGAGCAGTTACAAATTGCAGCCTTGAAATTGAAGAGACCAGCAGTAAACATTGCTGCTGAGGATAAGATGCTTCCGGGAAAAGTGAGTAAGATGCCACACAGTGGTTAGAATTCAAAGAACTTGGCAAGATTGAAGTGAAGTCTGAACCTGGATTGAAGATGAATGACTACCTTTTGAGTCAGATCTCAACAAGGGTATCAAACTTCAAAAATGACCTCCATTTGTCAACATTCCTGGATTCGCAGTTTAAAAGCCATCTCTTCACAGTCAGCAAAATGAAGCGCTTATAAAACATTTGTTTGTTGCATATGAACCTCCCGAAAGGGATCAGGTTCCAGCCAAGAGAGCACGTCCACCTTTTTGACAGCAGCACAGAAGACGAGGATGACTTGGCAGGATCTGCATTAGACAATGAGTTGAAGGTGTATGCGACTGAGAAGAGAGAGCCTTTGGACTCGAGCCCTTTGAATTACTGGAGGAATCACAAAGATTCCTTGCCTTTTATAAGCTCAACTGTCACATTTTTTCTTTTGTGTGCCTGCAACATCAGGACTGTTCTCCAAAGCAGGGAATTTATTTACTGACCCAAGAAGGCAAAGTTCCACAAATATTGAACAACTAATATTTCTGAATCGAAATTTATCTTTGAGCCGGGACTCAAAAAAAATTACATTTTGCAGGAATTTCCTTGGCATAACGCAAAATAAAAAAAAGGGGTAAAACTCAACAAAACCTGTTAAAAAGAGTAAATGTATGACATAGGGCATGGATTTCAACTGCTCCTGGAGTACCCCTGTGCTTTGTTTTTTGTTTTTTTTTCCAGCTGAACTCTTAGTTACTTTATTGAACCATTAATTTAACTAATAATTTGCTAATCAAGGCTTGTGTATTATTTTCAGCTCTTAAACAATTTGAGATGCCAAGTTAGAACAAAAAATGTTAAGCCTAAAAGTTATTTTTAGTTAAAGGGACAAAAAGGGTCAATGTCGATGATACTGTTGATTTTGTTGAATATTAGCCAAAAGATTTGTAAAACATAAATAAAATAAAACGTTAAAACCAGACTCTCATTCCTGTCTTTTACTGAGAAACACAGACAATCTTAAATAATATGATACTATGATAGTAAAGCATAGGTTTTTGTGGCTCTGGAGCCAGAGCCAAGTAAATGCAGCTGGAGGTGGAGCAGCAGTGCAGAGCAGCACTGGAGCTGTATCAGTGGCTGCTGGAGCCAGCCTGGAGCCGGAGCAGGGGCTGCTAGAGCCAGCCTGCAGCCAGAGCAGGGGCTGCTGGAGCCAGCCTGGAGCTGGAGCAGTGGCTGCTGGAGCCAGCCTGGAGCTAGAGCTAAACCACTGGAGCCACTCCGGAGCACTGCCAATCCTACCATGAAATCCATGTTTCACTGTACATATATTGCTGAATCTATACAACAAATCACTCCAGTTTGTACAGGCAATTAATGATTAATTTACAGAAGCTGCATGGCTACCTGTTTCTGGTCAAAGTCAAAATAATGAAGAGGGTCATGGTTCATAAAATTGCAACACATAACCAGATGTGTTTCGTACGATGCTGATGCACAAGTGTAGTACTTGGGACAGTAACTGCTGTTTGAGGCCTAGATAAATTACCTGTTAGTATTTTAGTGAGACAAGTGACAGCGTCTCTATCCCAGACTGCAAATACAAACAGTGCATCTGTATCCCAGACTGCAAATACAAACCAGAAGTCTGGACCACTGCATCATTGGAAGGCTAGACTTCCCAGAAGACTACTGATTGCTCTGTTTGATCAGAAGAGGCGAGATATGGTTAGTGGAAGGCTGAGGCTTCACAGGATCTAGAAAATATTATTAAACACACATAAAATATCAAATGCAAAGACTGTAAGAATAGCAAACCCCCTCCCTTGCATGTTTTTAGTTGGCTAGCGCCCCATATTTCCACAACACAGAGGGAAAATAAGTAAACCCTGTTGTGTTTTTCTTTCTTGTTTCATGATTTTTTATTCAGTTACAAGAACATAATCCACATAACAACCATTTTAGACAAACAAATGTCCAAGACTATAGTACGAGAGGATTCATTCGGAAAACAAAGGAGCAACAGTGTTGTGTCCACTACAGCAAAACTTTTGTTAGTCAGCCACAGGCTGGCATATATGAACATCTTTTTCCCTTGTGATTTTCACGCTAATGACTGGAAGATGTTATCAGTCCTCCATTTCAAAGAAGCTGCAGTATGTACTAGGGTACTCATTGTGTATGTATAGTCTTCTTTCAGAGACAGAAGACAGATTAGTTTGGATTGTATCACATCTTATTCACATTCTTGGTGTTTTTTTGTAAGACACAGATGGGCATACTGGGGTGAAGAATTTATTTCACATTTTGCAGTTGGCAAGTTCCATGTGTGAATACCCCCATGGGGTGATGATGTAATGCCTAGATAGTACTGGTGTGAAAGGCTACATTGAAATTGAACTCTCCTCATCTGCTCCAAGCTTGTGCGTGTTTTTTTACCAAAGTAAAGCTATTCATAGAAAAGTATGTCATTGTAGTCTGTAGCTGATCTGCTTTATTCAAGCAGTGTTGCCACTAATGTGATAAATTACAAATGTACAGTATAGGTTAGGATGCTGCATCACCATGCACCTTTTTTGAGAATTAGTTGTGGATGCATGTCTTCATCAAAATATGTCTAAAATGAAATATGCAGTAAATGAAAAACAACGTCTGATCCCTCAAAAGGGACCTGCATAGTGGAACAATAACAGCACACTAACCCATTTAAAAAATATATATATATATATATATATATATATATATATATATATATATATATATATATATATATATATTACTCACATTTTTGCTTTGTTTATATGCTAGTCATGTGTTTTAGTATTGGTTAAAAAAAAAATTTAACATTGAAAATAACAGGAACTTTTAAAAAAATTGTATTGAGAGTTTGCATTGAAATACATAAGAAACGACAGAGCTCTGTCATGACACTTTCAGTATACAAGGCCTGTTCCCTTATTACAGTTTAAAAATGTATACATTACACCCTTATAAAAAAAAAGCAACTCAATAATTTATAAGCTGACAACTCGATTCACAGAACAAACAAGCAAAACAATGTGTTCTGAGGACCATATCTTAGATTTTCACCACAACTAAATACTGTGCAATGACGGTCATCTGATTGTGCGATACATCATGAAGTCCACTGTGGTACACCTTGGGAATTTCCCAATCGAGCTCTCCTCCACTGGTGTGTAGACTTTAATCTGCCTCATGTGAGTGTCTCTGCCATTCTGGTGGTTGGCCAGTACTGCAATCTGGATCATGAAGGTTCGAATGGGATTGTTTACGATGTCAAGGAGGGGGACGTGTATCCACCCGCTGGGCTCTACCAGCTCCAGTTGCTGCAACGAAATGAGAAAGTATTAAAATTGCATAAAGAGTCTGCCTCAGAGATTACCAGGGGTTACATACTCGCTACCTTCAAAAGTGGTCCATAATTGCCAATAATGCAATAATCCTGTGTATCAGGTCAGTTGAAGTTGGTCTACATATTTCCAAAGCTGAAGTTACAGTAGCCTTGTCCCTGCCAATTAATAACTGTTGTATAATTTCAACTAAAAGCTAAACTAATGTTGTAATAAGAAAAAAAAAAATGACTGAACATATTTTGGAATTTGGATATTGTAACAAAAGAGGACAGTGGATTTCCAAAACGTTATCCATCCTATAACTGTTAAACTACACACTGACAACCAGCAGCTATGGACAAAATCACCTTGCCCCCCACCCAAACAGGGGTCAAATACATACCAGTAATTTTTTTTTGACGAGTCCAATAATGGGAAAGGAGATACAAATTATAAGAAAACAGATCAACAGGTTTTTTTTACAATAAAGTCTCAATTTGATAGCCATCTGTAGAAACAGAAGCATCCTGGTTTCTTTCAAAATAGGCTTGAAGCTCTCACTGAAAATCACAATCAGAAATTTAAAAAAAAAAAAAGATAAAAGGTTCCAGATCCCATTTATAAAAGGACCTCACACACAGTTCTGTACATAATTCTAACCAGAAATTAGACTATTTACCAAAAAAAATAAAAAGCTTTAAAGCCAAAGGCTGCAGTACAAATAAAGTAAAAAAAGGAAAATAATGATAATATGGAAAGTTTTGCAAAGAACAATATTTGTGCGTGTTGTTTTATTTTGCTCTGCTTACTTCACACACTGAAGGCTTTCACTTGTGGTTACAGAACAGAAGACATTTCTATATAAAAAAAAGAAAAGAACAGCAGACAATAAATATGTAAATCTAATTTAGAAGTCTGCGATTACAACTTTTCTTCTGGTGTTTGGGAATTCAACACCAATCTCAGTTCACATGATAAAACAATATAACATCTTCCAAGCGGCTGACCGATGACTCTGGCAAGTGTAAAGAGCCAACTACAATACACGATATAGTAGTATAACCTGCCACCCAAGTTGCTGAAAGAACAGCTTTCAAGCACATGCACTGAACTGTAAAACAACTAAATCCTGTATTACACATATTGTCCTTTTTACTTTAGGTGAAAGAAACCATCCTTTATTCCTCTCAGGTCTCCACGGCTTTCCATGCATAGCCATACACATTATTTTTAACTGTCCACTGACAAAGTATATGTAGCGAATGCTTTGAAACCCAAAACAAAATGTATAAATCTTTGTAGCAATATTTATGGTATTACAGCACAGCGCCATGTATTACACATTCGAAAAATAATGACAATAATAATATCAGAACACTAATACAGTAAACATAAAACAAACACTGTCTAAAAAGACATAACTTACTTATAATTGGCTTGGCTTGGATTGGATTGTTTTTTTTAGCGTAATTACAACCATTGTGCATTCTGCTAAATACCTTCACTGGCACAGCAGTGCGGCTTTGGTCGTTATTATCCTAAACAGCAACTTGTATGGTTGTAAAATACCTATCTTTTTTTTTTTTTTTTTTTTTTAAACTAAAAACCATTATCTTTTTGTTTAATTTAAAATACAATTACGAAAGTTCATCATGTCAAGATTGGAAATTGTAATGTTGTTGAATGTACTATTTTGCAACATACTGCAGTACTAAGTGACAGATCTGTTACAGAATACGGTATGGAAGCAACCCATTTAAATGGCACAATATACTAATTCATTATATCAATAACATGTCCAGAACTAATCTTAGAATCAGTAGTACATCTGAACGCCATACTTTGTTTCCAAATAGAAACCAGCAATTTTAATTGCTGTAGCAGTCATTTTGTGGGCCTTTGGTCTTATGAGAACTAGATACAACCATAATTTGCACAGCCAGGAAAACCGTCAACAAACATTTTACAGAAGTAAACTGAACCAATCGGCATGTGATCCTAGTCTGTAGTTCCAGCCCTAAAACAGGAACACCCAATCAGCTGGAGGAATCAAAATACATTTGTATACATAAATGTTTAAATAACAAAGAAAGATATAATGTATATTTGACCATAGCTGTTATTTTGCTTAAAATTCTATATGTATTTAGTTACCAAAACAGCTTTTTTGGGTATGTTATTCATTAACAGACTTATAAATATACATAAATGTACTGTTTATCACATTGCTACGTGTGAATTGTACTCGGTATGGCTTGGAATAAAATACAAAACATCACTTTTAAAAAATCCACCTTAAATCCACAAACAGTAATAACGTTTAGTTTAATTAAGCTTTATGCACATAAGTATCTTTAAGATATATTTGTTGTATGGTTAAAATGCTGATATACTATGCACAGTGTCTGTACAGTTTGAGTACAGTCTTAATATGAGTGTAGCGATTTACTATTTTTACAGTTGAAGTGAAGCCCACATTTTTGGACCTAATAAGGTTGTGTAATATTATTTAATGGCAACAGCTATTGTGCAACTATTGCTAAGGTCCTTTAAGTGTAAAAAAGTAAAGTTGTAATCTCCATTGTGCTAGAGACATATTAATATGCTTCAGATATTATTGCTTCCAATTCAGACAGGTGTAAACTGGAAGATGTACACAAGAGAGTACATTCAGGAGTACCTTACCGTTCCACATTGCAGAGTGCGGGTATTGTGGGACCCTGTATAAAGACTTCGCCCCAGGATACGTGGGAAGTTTTGAGGGGTTTCTACAGTGAAGTGGAACACCCTGGCTTCTGTCCGTTTTCATGCGAAATAGAGTCCCAGCGAAATACTGTCAGACGATTTGGATTAGGGTTAGAGGCGTGATGTCACTTTACAGTCCAACCAATCAGGGTGAATTTAGAACATTATTTTAAATGGACACTATTTTTCATGACACCGGGACACAGTCCATCTTAAAAATGTCTCCCCTTTTTATTTTCAATGAGGGTGACTCGAAGAAATACATTGAAAGATATGTTTCTGGGGAGCCCCTGGTCTGGTGAATTGATGGAAGGGTCCTCAGGATCCTTTTCTTCAAAAGGATCAATAAAGTTGTATAATATTTTCTGCACCCACATATACCTGGAGTCTACTACTTCAATCCTCATTGGCCGAGTGGTCTCATTTAATCATTTTTGTTTGTACTAATGATTTAAAAATCAAGAAAATTTCATTGTGGAAATAATTTATTAGATTAAGACTTCAGGAGATGAAAACATAAAGATGCAGGGATTGCATGTCTTGGGCACTTGGATCTCTGTGTGTATACCACCTACATATAAATCTCCCCTAATAAAATAAAAAAAGATTTTTAAAAATAAAATATAAAATCAAAAGATAATTTACTCAGTCATCTAAATGTACAAAGACCAGATGTTCCAGATATTGTTCTATCCCTTTAGTGATTTCACGTCAAGCCCATAAAAGGACAGTCGCTATTATATTTATTTGTACCAACTTACTGTAACTTAAAATAGTATTCAGCGTTAACTGGAGTAGCACTGAAAATGACACTCCTTGGAAAATTAAGGGGGGGCAAAAAATTGTGTTTAACATTACAATGTTGATTTGAAATCAGCCTACAGAAATATATTTCCGTTTGTGTGAATGGGAATAATATAGTATATATAAATAAAAAATAAAGTGTGTGTGTTTGAAACTACCCGTGGAATTACTTATTCGATTTGTTGTTTACTTCCTTGTTTACGAAATGATAGTGGATGACTGGAACTACATGGCTGGAGCCTCTGGTCTGCAGGGACACTCTGTAGGTTTTTGGGGGCGCCACCCTTTGGTGACCATGGAATCAAAGACACTAAAGACAAATACTTACAAAATAAAAGTTTTAGTACAGCAGACTGAATCTCAATCGGGACCTGGGACTGACACTCGGTTCTAAAGAACCCGCACGGAAAGGAGAGCACTAGCAGCGAAGTTGGAAATATCCATTTAATGGATTTTCAACAGTACCATGAAAGATGGATGAATTAATAATGCAAGACATAATTCAGATGTAATCAATGGAAAGTGGGAGCGCATTTGGATTGCTCATCACACGCTTCATGTTATTCTTTAAATGATGACACTACACAAACTTTAAAAGCATCCATGCACTATGAATTGCAAGCATTTAAAATTCACTACCGTCTGTTTAAATGGCTTAACGGGTGAAACTGTTTCTAAATGTAACCTTTCATAGGGTAACTACACCTCAAATACATGATTTACTGGCCTATAGCTGGCTGCTGAATCCAGGCTTAGTCACAGAGGAGGAGATCTCGAGAACGTGCATTTGTTTCATACTGGAAAAGAAGTCATTTAAAAAGGAAATTATTTTTGGCAAAAACAGGTTGTTTTTACATATATAATTTTTTTTGCACTGCCCAATCATAAGTTTTTCAGCCCATGAGTAGAATGCAGTCTGGCTGCTGCTTAAGTGCATCTTTGTTAGAGCAGAGATATGATTCAATATTCTGTAATTCAGCAGTGTTCAAACTGAGCATTGCTTAACATCGATAGCCATAGAAGTTTAATAAATATTCATTAAAAAAATATGCTAGATTCACTTTTTGAAGGGCACATCTGTTTGGTAGGTGAACTTTAAATGAGCACAATTAAAGAATGCTCACATATTTTGAAAAGCAGATGCCAGATATTACAATGTACAGAAAGAATGTCAACATTTTGATTCAATTAACTTGTTCTTTTAGGAGCACTCCACAAACAATGTTTTTAACATTAATCAGGATGGTTTGTGCGTTTTATTTTACTTTACAAGATGCTCGCTCTCTCCTTATAAAAAATATTTGTGGACATTCACAGTACACAAATTGTCAAGTTTGTGCGCTTGAAGTCTAATATATCTGAAGCATTTCAGGAAGCTGTTAAATCTTTCTTTACTTTAGGCTGACCCATGACAAGGATTACCCATAGGGAGCAGGACAGATTCAATGCTAATCTATAAAGGAATGCCATTCAGAAAAATATAACTCACCAGATGCAAACACCACTTTAGAAAGTAAGGATGTGGTCTGAAAGGCTTTATTTCTGTTTGATCCTAAGCAAATGTGCTGCACTCAAGGGTTTGTGACATTGACGGGTAAATATACGTACCTTTATTAACAAATCAAGGCATGCACTATCTTCCGTGAAAAGAAATATTTAACCTCTAGTAATATATTTTAGGAAATACATGCAAGTTTTTAAAAACATCTAATAAATGTCAGCATAAACATTTTGTGCTAGATTTGCAAAGCTACCGTTCTCACTTGTGCAGTGGCGGCTCGTCAGAGGAGGCACTGCCTACTCCATTTTTTTTTTTTTTTTAATAAATAAGCTTTCTATGTATTTATATGAAACATGGAATATTACTATAAATGCATAGTTTAACTTCCAATCCAAATTCTCCACTCAGCCACCGCTGTAGGTTCCGAGGAGGCAGAGACGCTCTTGTCTTCACTGTAGGTATGATTAGCACGTCTATTAGTCAGTCATATTCTTCAACTAGCTTGCATGGAACGCTGAGTAAAACCATCCCAAAAATACCCAATGGTGAACGGCCTCCCCTCCCCTTTTGCCTGGTTTAGCCAATCACCGGATGTGTGTCCTCCTACTTTGATGACCTCGGATGGTAATACTGATGACAGCGAAACGTACAAAGCATGACTTAGATTGCACAAATTTTTTTTAAACAAAAATACACGCTTATGACGATCTGAAGTAAACAGCTTTGCAAACCTACCCCTCTGTTCTCTTTTGATCTCTGTGCCTTGGCTGAGCACAATCTTAGCCATAAAGACTCTTTTCAAGTCACTCATAAATGGAACAAATAAATAGCTTTTTTTGGTACTTTTACCATTGACAGCATGGACCAGATTACTGCAATGATATACACACATTCTAAAATAACTGGAATTGGATTATTTACCAAAAGAAATAAAGAGCTTTAAAAAGCCAAAGGCTGCAGTACAAATAAAGTGCAAAAAAAAAAAAAAAAAAAAAAGGAAAATATGAAAAGCTTTGTAACGTACAAGATCTCAATAGGTTCTCGTCCTAGTAAAAGGAGTAAACAGCAGAAAGAAACGGCGTGCAACGAGTCTAACAGCTGTCACTCCTGTTTTTATTTACTCAATTGATCTCTATTGACACACTTGTGCGTGTTTATTTCTTTAGGCCCCACCCCCCCAAATTGCTGGAGCACTTTGTGCAAATGAGGAGTCAATTACTAGGATCAAACACATACAAGGGAGGGAAGTAGGGAAAATACCTAATTAAGTTAATGAACAGCCATGTCAATAATCTTTAACAAATCTGTCCTACCACTTCAGAGGAATATTTTTATAATTAAGCAGTAACATGGTTGACGTAGCCACGCTTGAAAAACCTCACTGCTGTCACGTCATTTCAACATAACAGCAAGGACTATAATAAAGCTTTGTGAACATCATAAAACTTAATTGAACTGCTTTAGTTTGCCGACACATGTCATACAGACCTTCTTTAAAAAACAATAATAAAACAAGATGTGTAAAGCCATAATATTCAGTAAGAGCAGAGCAAAACCAAAAGATAAAAGAGGAATCTAATACTTTTTGGCTAGGTACACACACGCGCTAAACGTGGTTGCGAGTTCACTTTTTGCTCTTAAGGTTTGTACACACACTATTAATGTGCACTGTGTGTGTGTGTATTACAACCACA
Source organism: Polyodon spathula (assembly GCF_017654505.1). Classification (NCBI taxonomy): domain Eukaryota; kingdom Metazoa; phylum Chordata; class Actinopteri; order Acipenseriformes; family Polyodontidae; genus Polyodon; species Polyodon spathula. The sequence continues at coordinate 44,310,969 of NC_054535.1, read as the reverse complement.
CTATTATAACCCCACTAACACAACCGCAGTTGGTGCTCTGTGAATTTCTGCGCAACTAATGATGCCATTGTTTATCAGACATTTCTGTGTGATAAACATGGCTAAAAAATATATATATAGGTGCCTGATATGCCAAGTTCGTTTTATAATATTGATGAATAGTAAATTCATAGCAATAGTAAATAGTGCATACATATATACACTTTTTTATGTAATCAAAGTACAGTTTTTGTTGTAAGAAAAGTGTTTTTGGTTTTACAAATTATTAAAACAATATGGGACAATTCGTATCTACAAACACCACAGTGGACTGCAACTCGTTTTTCCACCAATACCGAACGTCTCATCTGTGCGTTTTGGCACTCCAGGAAATGTCTCAGTAAATGAAAGACGCATATACGACTCCTTAGACATGCATACATGTTTAATCCAGTCATTCGGAAACCACTCAAATCGTTCCCACCAGCCTTCTCGTCGGAAGATCGCCCAAATGTTTCGATGTACCGTCATGGTACTGCAGATAGTCACCACTGTATTTATCAGTGCAGAAAAAGCAAAACAACTTCTCCGCTGGTTTTGCAGTAAAGTGCACAGCTGTGATTGACGAGCTCTCGATCGATTACGTACAATACTTTCTTCCAAAAGCATAAACAAAATAGCCTCTATGTTCTCACACAAAACCTCATGATCGGCATGTAATGATGGCCCGAGTTCAGTGGTTTGTTTAAACAGGGCGTGCACTCACTTGAGTAATGAAAGGTGTGTGTGTGGGTGTGTGTGTGTGTGTGTGTGTGTGTGTGTGTGTACAACAAGCAACCACAGCGAGTGCCGTTTGTAAATACGGTTGTCGAGCCAACTGCAGTGTGTGTGTATGTAGCCTTAGTAATGTAAAACTAGCAAGAAAATATTCAAAACAATAACTTAACTAAACTTTTCTTACCAATTTTCTTTTGTTTTATAAATGTATTTCTTAGGATAGAAAAAAAACAAAAAAAAACAAACTTCAGGATTGCAGGCTTTACCCACAGAACACTCAGGAGGCATCATAAAACAATGGTTGGCCTACATCATGTATAAAGATATATGAAAGGAACAAAACTTTTTTATTTATCTATTTCAGAAAACATGAGCTCACTACCATTTTATTTCTAGGTCAACATTGAAGAAAGTCAGGTAGACACAAGCTTTGTGAACCACAGTAGCACACACACAGTAAAGTTCTCCAAGGAGAACTTCTAGGTTTGACGGATTTTTAAACACCAAAAGAAAAAAAAGTCAAAGAATAAATATATTTACTTTTTTGCCTTATTATCCCATGACCCTTCATGTCAATTCAGCTACAAAAGGCTAGGTTGAAGAGGCAAGAAATTTATAATAATTAAGTTTCCTCTTGATCTGCCTACAGCTGGTGGTCAAAGAATCGCTTCTTAGTGTCAAAAGAAGGACAACGCAAATTCCATCTCATCTAGTTATCAATAAAACAACTGCAATGGCAGGCTGTGTACTGTATGTTTTGGGGTGAGATTTTACGCACATGCATATATTTATATCTAGACTTCTGAACAGCAACAAGCAGAGCCAAGCCAAAGAGCTAACACTAAAAGGTAAATAACTGCGGTTTGATTTTCATTTTGAAACAAACTAAAAACTATTTTATACATGAATTTAAATTAAGACTTCTCCCTTGTGTGACTTTGCAGCAAGCAGTGATATTTTAGATACATATGCATGCCTAATTAAGGTTTTTAATTGGGTCCCTGAGTTCTAATAAATATGTTTAAAACTGAATACATTTTTACACTTTTAAGTATGAAAGGTCTTAAAAGAACCTGTCATATTTTGCTGATTGCATTTCATGCAGGAAAATGTAACAGCAAGGATATTCGGTTATCTCTTGATGTGTGCAATTTGCTGTTCTGTAAAGTGCTTTACCCTTGCAAACTCCATCCCACTGTACTATGGAAAATGATTACCTGAAGCAATGGTGACATCTGGTGTATACTAGGAGTACTTCAATTACAAACTAACCTGTGAGAAAAGAGAAGGCATTTTGGGCCCTGTCCACACTACATAACCGATCTCGAGAACAGTACTCAAAAACATTTTAATTCAGCTCAAAGCGTCCACACTAAAGAACCATTTCATGTTTAGTCGGGCTTACTGCATACAAATGCTATTAAAATAGTTTAGCTACAGTTCCTAGCAAGGCAATGGACTGGGACTTAATACGATAGTCTCCCACCATGCACTATCTGTTTACAGCATTGCAAATATGAAGGCCATGCTCATGGAAGACATAGCGCTTCTTGCTTGAACCTATGGTTTTATTTCTTAAAAACAAAAGGTACATTTAATCAAAATGTGTGCATTTCATTTTGAACTCTGATGTTCTCCTTGACCAATTTCATTGCTCCATATATCAACGTGCATTGATTTCGGCATCTGATCACGTCGCTCCATGATCCACCATTTTACAACAAGCCTCAGAAATGATACATGGTACAGCAGTATTGATGGTCATTCTCAGCTCCTTCAGGTGCATGTTCCGAGTACTGTATTTGTAATGTCGTAAGTCACCTTTTTGTCAATTAATATTACAGTCAATTCTTGTCTACCCGAATTTCAAGGGACCAGCAAAAAAAATGTAATTATAAATCAGTAATTCTTATCAAGAGTTTAAGCCAAATGCATACTCTCAGTTTTTACTGAACTTACAGTAACACTGAAATCAAATTTCAATTACAGAACAATGAAAAGTATTATAAATTTTAAAAAGTACTAACTGCATTTTATTGAAAATACGGTTGTAACCCAACTTTAAAAAAGTAACATTGCAACTTGAAATCTGCACGTCCCATTCTGATCACAGGGATTTTTAAACCATAAAAGCAAAGCGTTCTCAACATCAGAGTATTGAGCAAATCGGAAACGCTGACAACTTGCATCCACAGTTTTGCTATTCATAGGCCTGTATTATTAGATCATGTTTTTTCAGAGCGGTTGACAAAGTGTGTGGGAATGTTGAATCTGCAGCAACATCTTTCTTTTTCATGGTGGTGCATTATCCAACCATTTCATCACTTCCACTTTTGTCTGCAAGGATAATACACGTTTTTGCATGAACACTATGGCAATTTGAAATTTATCATAGGATCTGTAGTCCCCAAACTGCACTAAAATACAGTAAAGAGATGCTAACCTGGACGCAAGTTAATACATTTCCCAATATCCTTTACACTCAGCTGTTCAAATTAGAGAGTTTTGTTTTATTCACAAATCTTTCCTGGGAGGGCTCCAAAATAATTAGTGTTTAAGTCAATCCATGTTAAGTCAATTTGTATTATAAGTCATTTACAATAAGCGACTGCTGAAATTGTCTGGGACCTTGTAGAAAATCCATACTATGAGGAAATTTGTCTAATACAAATTTGTTTTAACGAGAATTGATTAATTATTTTAACCCATATTTTTCAACCAAATACAAATGTTTACTCATGGCTGCAACCCACTTACTATCTATCCACAGAAGATTTTCCTCCTTAACCCTGGAAATCTCAAAAGCCAATGGAAGGTCTACGACAAATATTTTTATACTGTACTTGTTTTCTCAATACTTTTTTGATTTGTACCCTTATCTCTTGAAGATTGTGAAAGTTATTCCCCACTCTGACAGAGATCTTGCTTGGTGTGTAACTCTCGTCCGATTTGAAGTCTGCATATATACATAGCATCTTTACCGTAGTTTTTCTCCTGCAAAATAAAGATTACTAAATTAAACAGAGAATACAGATTCATTATAATATATTGCTAGGACAGCACTATAAACGTTGAATGAATCAGGGCATAACGTACAGCACCTACCTGAATTGGATATTGACCAGGTGAGGCTGAGAGCCGTCTGACTGCCAGTAGGTTTCCAGATTGTCATCACGCAACTGATCAACTCCAAACCCTGAGGGGAAATCATGGCATTTGCTTTTAGGACATAAATTAAATTTATAAATGGTATATCAAATGCAATGCTACCTGCTATGAAGTTCTCCCTCCCTTTAAGGAGCTCCAACCAAGAAATCAGAGAAAAGGTGTTTAAATCAACAGTACGCACCTTCTCAAAGATGGAAATAAGCCTACCACTGCATAGCAGTTTGACCCATTCCTGTTTTTACAATGAGTTTAATAAGACACACTTGAGCATGTTACCCATACACTGTAGCTCATCAAGCGTGTAGTAAAACCTGGAACGGGTGAAACTGCTATGTAATAGGAGTCTTTTTTCCAGGCCTGCTTCTTCAAAATAATACATTCTGACCTGGTTTACATGATGACAAGGACCAAACGGCCTGGGAACCTATTTCCCGGACTGTTCCTGTTCTCTCCAACTGCTTGGGGTCAGCACCTGGTGGGGTCTTGCTTGCTGTTGCCATTTTCTAAGAAACACAAAAGCATACAACAACAACAATAAAACTTTAATGTGTCTTGTCAGCAGGCAAATATACAGTACTGTAACTGCATCATACACAGCAACATGTTATAGCACTTGTAGCTAACAAAATAATTGTTAGTGTACTTCCTTTATATAAAGTCTCAAAATGTCCTGTTTTGAAACACACATGTTGTCTTATTTTAAAACATGATATGTCACTAAACTTGGTTAAATAAATCTCTGTTTGCAAACGGATGCACTGAAACAGGAGTGCATCCGTTTGCAAAAAAAATAAATAAATAAATAAAAGGTGTATAAGGCCACAGGTACCCTTTATTTATTTGTTGCGATTGAGTTTTATCTTTTAAATAAATGTTTAGTTTATTTTATCTCATTGTTTCTTATATATGGGTCTAAAAATAAGAACTGTTCCAATTATTACATCTAATTGATACAGGTTTCATTCACCTCTCTACATTAGTCACACCTGTTCCAGACCAGGCACGCTATATTCAAACTTTTTCATTATTTATCTCTTGAGTGTTTCTTACAGTTATTGTATGCTTTGCTTATTTGTATGAGTTATACACATGTAAATCTCCATATATTAAAAGGAGCGCCCCCTCCCCCTTCAGCACTACATCCCTGTTTGCAAGCCTTTCTTTCTTGTCATTACTCAGCCAGCTTCTTCCCCATACTGACTGACTGCCAGTAGGATGGGGTGGGGTGTCCCGCCTCTGCATGGATTTTGTGCTTTATGTTGCATATGGGCTGTTTATATGTATGTATGTATGTATGTAATGGTCCACGAAGTGTAGGTTTTTCCTGGCCTGACGTCACCATACAAGCCAGCCTATTCAACCAGACCCAGAAGACAATGCGGAGGTGAAATGCCCCAGGAAGTGCAATTGCAAACAGATAACCCGAGAGCAAAGCATAGAAACTGAGATTTTCCTTTAACCTAAAGTAGTGTATTTTTTTCTTTTTTTTAATTTAGTCATTGCCAATGAGTTTTCTCCCCAATTTGGAATCTGCAATTGTGTTATTATTAATCCCAGTTCACCGCTGCAACCCTCCGACGGCTTGGGAAATGGAGGCTGAAACATGTGTCCTCCGAAATGTGTTCCTGTCAAGCCGTCATTTTACGCACTGCGGATCCACAGCGAAGCCACCAGACCTATAGTTAGGGGTCTACTTAAATTGCGGTAAATTTACATATTTTTCATGGGTAGGTTGCGGAATAAAATTAGGATTTCGCTGACCTGTTTAAACATTAAATAAACCTGAGAAGACAGTATTTCATAACACTATAAAGCCTAAAAATAGTGGTGCTTGCTTCCTTACTAAAACAGAGTGCTGTCATTTGTTAAAGGCAAACATGCAACATCCCCCTGCAGTTGACTTGCCCACACACTGAAACTGCACATTCTGCATCCACTGAATTGGTTGGAAGTTAAGGCAAAGCTTTGCCAAGTTATACAGATGTGGAAATCGATAAGAAACAACACCAAAACTAATTTACCCAAGGGCATCTGGCATATTTGAATAAAGGCAATGTATGCAGCACGTTCATTGTCATGTTATTTGTCCCATCCAATAATTTATTTTATTAGTACTGAGTCAAAACACAGAAAACATGGCTATTCGGGTCTAAAATTCCAACTGCGTAAAAGTAAGCAGCAGGTTGAGGCGAGGTGGCTGTGCTAGATCACTTTAGTATCGATTTAACTTGCAGACAGGAATACTTTTTGTCTGGGCTGACTTTCCAGTTTGGTTTCTGAAAGCTGTTTATTTTACGTTCTGTTCAGCAGCCTCTGTAGCAGTCTTGCTTAATGTGTGATTCTGAAACTAAATAGCGATTGATCTTACTTTCTCCAAAGACACATTAAGATATGCAAAACAATTACCTCAGTCTGTATGTACAGTTTTTGTGAAATATCTTGAAACGATCATCAGCCGAAATATACGTCCACTTCTATTATTTTACCTTCAATGCTGAAAACTAGATTTTTATAAACCTAAATCAAAACAATGCAGCACCAACTTTTGTCCCATCCCCCATTGCACAGTACAGGTACTGAAAAGCAGTAAAGACGCACCGATAAGCTGATTAAAACTTTGTTGTCATTTGAATAGTAAGCAACAACATTAACTGCTTTGGAGAATTTTTTTTGTAAATGTTATTTGTGGACATTTTGTTTGTTTGTTTGTTTGTTTTTTTTAACTGAAATGCACACAGGATTGTGAAGGAATAAAAAAGGGCTATCTACAAAAGGAAGATTTAGACCACTTTTCTTTTTTTTCTCCTCTCCGTACTTGTTTCTATGCATTGGCCCTAAGAGGTGAATTTGCGGTGACCCCTCAATTTCACGATTTCTGTAAAATCGCGATTTAGGTAGACCTCTACCTAAAGTGCCGGAGGACAACACAGATCTGAACTGCTCCACAGTTGAGACCCAAGATATTATGAAATGATTTTGTTCACTGCAAGTACTTTTAAACTCTTTAGGCATATGAAACAGTATGGTTGCTTGAAACTGAAAGACTATTATTCATCACAGATCACTGGTAGTGTTTTTGTAATGGTGGCAGTTTACAAAATGTCATATTGTGCACTTCCATTCGTGTATATAGGCCTCAAAATGTGCAGTTTTGAAAGAAACATGTTATAACAGAGACAGATTTGAATTGTAATTAATAACGAAATCTCTGTTTGCAAGTCTTAATTTCTGGTAATTTTGCATTTCCTTGGTCCATTCACCTGCAGCCTAGTTTCCTGTCATTAACCAACCAGCTTCTTCTATACTTTGAAGCCACGAACATGCTTTTACCCTGCTGAGGTTAAATGGCCTAGGAAGGGAAATAGTTATGATCTGAAAGTAAGACAAGCAAAGTAGCAAACTGAGAACACTGAGAAGACCAAACAATGTATTAAAATAAAAAGGTTTCTCTCAACCCTGCACATGTGAGACCAAGTGAATGGATGCAAACAAAAAAGTAAGAGTTAAGGAATTCTCTCATTAGCTATAACCATTTAAATTTTCAGCATTCTGACCTGCTTAGGGTGGCCCCCCCATCAAGTTGTCACTACGGCACAAATCCTTTTCTGTCTATGTATAGTGTTTGTGAGTTTTATTACTCACTGTAAATGCCAGCTGTTAGTAACACTGCAAAGCTAAAACCAAGCAGAAACTGTATTCTTGACGAGTCAGTTCTAGCATAGCAGAACATTATCACTCTGTGTGAATAGTTCTCCCCTGATACAATGGAAGATTGACACTTGAGGTCTCAATGAAGATCGCTTTGTCTGCAGAAAAATTCTGGCAATGGGACAGTTCAATGAAACCTGGTACTGAGCACGTGTTTAAAATTCTGCTGGGTTGCAGCATTCACCATAACAGCCCATCAATAAAGGGCTTTTTATTTACCAGTCATATACATTAGGGTGATACAGTACATCACCGCACCATCTCCTCAAAGTTAAATTTGTTTGTGATGGCAACTCAAATTCTGCAATAAAGATGGTGGATACTGCCCTCTACGGGCTAACAAAACAGAACTTCTACTACCTGGTCTCCAATGTGGTGCTGAAGTTCAGACACCTGCTTAATAAATATTTTGGAATCTCTGAATGACTTTTGCACAATTAACCTTTTCCTTTTTGCAAAACTGGAATGGATCTCTAATGTGACACAAGCCATCAGTTGGAAAAAAAAATGTGACATTTACACCTTAACACCGAATAGCTAGTGGTACCAAATTCAATCCATTGTGCAGCTGTGCCCAGGCACAAAACTCACTCCAAGCATGATAAATATGACATTTCATAAATCATAAGTTATATTATCAATCACTTTGATTTAATCTATTGCTCAATTAACTTAAATAGTTCAGGATATTAAAAAGGATGGAGGTAAAGGATTAATTCCCCCAAATCTGTGGTTCATTTCTAATAAATCAAGTGGATAGATTTACTAGTATGTTTAGTAAAGCATGGGTAGACTAGAACAGTCCTGGGCCATTAAATTGGTTACCTGCATTACCACTGACACTGAATTGCTTCTTATGGCCAAACCAAAATCCAGAATTTTACCCGTCATTTTAGCTTCCTAAAAGGTAATTAGGAAAGCAACACAGTACCCAAAAACGTATTCTGCACGGTATGAAGTCGAGAATATTAAAAAGCATATACATTATATATTTTTATTTAATAAGTAACTGATAAATAAACCAATAAATCAGCACTGAACTTTGATCAACCACATTTGACAATGGGATATGCTGTGGCAAGTATCAGGCGGTACTTGTCAATTGGTAAGTTAGGTAACTGATGCCACTGTAAATGTGTTCATTGTATAAGACCAAGATGACTTGGTCAGTTAGAACGTTTAAACCTACCTTTAACTTAAATGCACTTGGTGAAATGAAATCTCCGTATCTCGTAGTTACTTTGAATAAAGGGATTTAATGACTGTTCCAGGAACTTTATTTTAATAAGACTGACTGAAATCCATTTAAAACACAGGAACGTAAACTGTCGTCATTCCATACAAATATACATTTGTTTACTCGGTTTAACCTTTGGTGTGAAATTGACATCTGTATGTATGTTGTTCTTACAACCTGTTCAACTTCCTTTAATAAAATGAACATATTTTGTTTGTAAACGTGTGATTAACTTTGTTGTCTTGACTTTCAGTAAGCTCTTATTATATGGTTCTGCTTTATACTGGTAATACCAGGGATGGGACACCTGAACGCTGTTGTCAGCACTGTCAATATATAAATGGTACTGTACAGTATAGCTAAAACAGTCATGGATTTTATGTGACTAACAATGTATATTTTGGGCCGTAGTGATTAATTCGTGGTATTGTATTCATAACAACAAGAAAAAAAAATGGACCAGCTGATACTTACCTCACAAGTTATCGTCGCCGTGTTTCGAAATCCAGTTTTAAAGGACCATAATTTTCTCCAGAGTACCGATCCCAAACCGACCGCCGCTGGATCACTTCGAATCTCCCACTCGCGCTGCAAACTTCAGTCGCTTTATGTGACGTAAAACCTACCGGCCTGTCGGCCCACGAATTCGCTTCTGCGCCTGCACACCGCAGCGCCATCTTGGTTCCCGGCTTTCTCTATTCCAAAGAGAACACGTTGTACAAAAGCAACTACAAACGTGATAAAATTAGACTTAAAAAAAAAAGCGGAACCACCGGGAGGCTGTAGTGGGTGAGTCAGTACTGTATAATATTTGGTGATTAGTTGTGGTGCAGGTACGTGTAATACATTGAGTGTTGGTGAGGTTATGTTTCACCCATGTGAGGCTCAGTCAGGGTTTCTATCGGCAGCTAAAGGAAACAGATCGGGCCTCAAGGCCTGCGCTATGAAGTAGACATGCTGCAAGGAATAATAAGCGTCAGGCTTTTCATTGATCACTTCAGACACGTATTAAAAGCAGTAATGATTTAATATTATGTCTGCAGGACTTACCCATTCTTACATCATCGTCATAAATATAATTGATCGTCATCGCTTCTCTGGTAAATCTCTAGATGATTAATTTCATAGCAGCACGTTTACAGTATTGTGATCATTGTTAGCCACACGGTTTGTTTTTCGATTTAACAGCTGTGCATTTAGTTACCTTGACAATCGAAATATAGGCGACTGACTCAATTCGTCTAGGTTGCTACAGCAGTCCATCCGACTCTAGTGTTTTTATGACACAGTTCATTAGCACCAGTACCGCTCATGTGGTTTAGCTTGTGTTCCAATGCTGTGTTATCGAACTGTTCACAGTACATTGTACTCTGATATTAGGAATCCACAAATAAATGCTCACAATAATAGAAGAAAATCAAGTGAGTGACAGCTGTGCAAAGCGCAGATATTTTTTTGTTAGACCGACAAGAAATCGTAGCTGTCATGCCACCCGGTTTACACTGTAATCAACAGATTTTGCATAGGAGAATATACACACACACACACACACACGCACGCGCAAATTATTGGCCACAAAGAAAAAACAGAGTTTAACTTTATTCAGAAAATGTTGTTTTTTTTTTGTTTTTTTTTTTGTTTTTTTTTGTCAACGAGCAGTCTGGATTTGAGCCCGATGCTGCATGTGCTGAAGCCAGACATTGTCTTTTATCTCTAATCCACAAGACCGTTTTTGTTCAATTTTAATTAGTCCCCGCGGAAATCTGCAATAAAATTTACTAAAATCTACAAAGGAAATAATGTATTTCCGCAACAATGACATTTCAGTGAAAAATAGTGTTAATGAGTATTCATAAATAAGAACAATAGTATTTCAACTTGAAATTAAGCTTTATGTAACGTGTCATTCAGCCAGTGCAAAATAGATCATATACGTTAGTGTGTAGAAGCTGCACATTTGCTGGAATCTTTTTTTTTTTTTTTTTTTTCTTGGAAGTGCAGTTTGAAAAACGAAAAATGTAGCTGCTTATTTACAAGTTTTATACACTTTGGTCAGTAAAGTTGACGTGTAAAATCATTGTTTCACCTAGCACAGGGGGTTTAAAACAGTTTTTTGAAACTGTACCCCCTTCTGCCTGGTTTTCAGTACCCCCTTACAATTTTCACTGGGCTGAATGGTACCACTGTTGCAGTAAAAGGCAGAATATTCTGATAAACACATTTATTTTTCCCCCTGTTTATTTAATATATCATTTGTCACAACAGTTTGGGACAGAATGCCAAACAGTAGGCTTAATTCTTGAAACTTTTTTATTTTAAATTTGGAATCTGCAGTGTTTTTTTTTTTTTTTTTTTTTTCTCCCCAATTATTTTTATTTCAACCCGGCCCGCCGCTGCCACCGTCATGCTGACTCGGGAGGGGACGAAGACGGACACACGCGTCCTCAGAAACTTGTGTTGTCAGCCGTCCGCTTTTTTTCACTCTGGAGGACCATGCAGCTCTGAACTTACAGGCAGGCCTGCAAGGCGCTGGGGCAGTCCACAGGGGTCGCTGGTGCATGGTGAGCCGAGGACACCCTGGCCAACCTGAGCCCTCTCCACCTGGGCTGCCCTCGGCCAATTGTGCGCAGCCACCTGGGAACGCCCGTCCACGGTCGGCAGTGGAATAGCCGGGACTCGAACTGGCGACCTCCAAGCTATAGGGCGCATCCTGCACTCCACGCAGAATGCCTTTACTAGATGCGCTACTCAGGACCACCTTGTGTGCTTTTTTTAAAACATTTTAACATAAACAGACCTAGCACAGAAAAATAATTTGGTTGCCATAATTTCTCATTAGTTGCAGTAACAGTAACATTCAGTCCCCCACACTTTTTAATTAAATGCCTATTTACAGTAAATACTGCCCATGCCCTCTATAAAAATAAGATAAAATAAAAAATATCATATTTATTCTGCTCTGCTATTGTGGGGCTATCATAATAATGGCACAGCAGTCTACACATTAATAAAACGATAGCAGTCACCGCCTGTGCTGACAACCGCTGTCACCGCCTGGCTGAAAAAACCCGATCCGCCCGTCTTGCAGATGCTACTTTGCCTTTATCAATAAGGATTGATTGCGCTTCTAGCAGACTAGATAAGTTGCGTGTTGCTGGAACATTTAACCAGTCAGAGAGTTGAAGGGGCAGGTTTTCTGTGTTAAGCACTTTGACATACAAATGCTTAATTGCAAAGGTGCTGGATTATTACACTCTGGTTTCATGAAACAGTTATGATGGTGACCAAATGTGTGTGGGTACTGTTGTGTTAAAAAAAAAAAAAAAAAAAAAAAAGCAGAATAACGAGGGAAAAAAGTAGACGTGCATTAACAGAATGCCCTGAAAATTTAACAAAGAAAACAATTTAAATGAAGCTCAATAATTAAGCTAAAAAGGATGTGAAAAGGTCACCGTTTTTGGTGAACTCCAATAAACCTACATTTACTTTCCCCACAGAGTGCCTGAATAAGCACGGTAATTTACCATAATAAAAACAGTAATGAGAAAGAAAACATAAAACAAAAAAGCGCAACCAGATATAGTCAACAAAGGCAACACATTCAGATTATTTGTCGTATTATATATTTAAGGTAAAGCAAGTTTATTTTTCTGTTAAAAGTGCTCCCAGCTATGTTCTGCCGCCCGGCTGTATAGAATTCCTGGGGAGAACCCTTGATAGGAGTTGTCCTTCAATCCCATACCACTGAAGCAACAAGCTTGGAGTTTCTCAGTATTTAAACACTAAGCAAAGCAGATTCATTTATTCAAATCCATTCAAACCAAAGCAAAACAGAACTAGTGCAAAATTTGCACTGCTTGAAATATAACAAAGAATTAGCATACTAATGCAAACACGCCACATTTTCCCCAAAAGGATAAACAGCTAATGCTTAACGATGGTATCTTTCCACTCCCATTAGCAGACTGTTGCAAAATCTGCACATCATTATTTTCTCATTGTCAGCTGCATACATGCCCTCAAACATTTCTAAGCTACAGGCAGATTGTGCAAAGCTTTCTACATTTTTTCTGAGATGGCATTTTATGCACGGTAGAAATCCATGTGCTTGAAAGGGACGTGTTTTGTTGTTGTTTTTTCCCTGCTGATGCGACTTGACCACGCAAATCGTGGATCCAAACACTTCCTAATACAGGCGTCTCTAGTTGCTGTAGCTGAAAGGGCACTGCTGCCATAATGGCTGTGAATAGACATACATTGTGAGGGGCATCGCAACAACTGAGATTTGCACAGGACAAACAGACAATTTTTGAAGCTAAGCAATCTGAACCTGTGGTGTGCAGACCCAGTACCAAATAAAGCCTTTTTTCTAAGCTAGTATATAGGTTCAGAACACACAGGCGTTAATGTAGTAAGATATTACTGATCCCACAGCCTTGATGTATCAGTCTTGTGACCCTTTTCCACCTGCACACCTGAGCCAAGCCAGCCTGCTACGGCTCGGAAAGCTTGAGTTGCTTTTACTGTAGAGAAAGGTGAGCTGAGCTGAGAGACGTCTCTCATAATGAACGAGTTGAGTCAATTCAGTGTCCCCCAATTCCCTTATACTAGTGATTCATGCATTATTTCTACAGTAAATACAGTACCGGTGGTGTTCAAACTGTAAACAACTCGGTCTAACTTCTGTTTCTGTCTCCCTTTTGATACAGTATCTGAACTGAAGAAAAGTTGCTCTGGCACTTTATAACACAGATGTCATATTCAGCATTAATTTTATAACTAATTAAATATAACTCCTATTATGTGGTTATCTTTCCTAATGTACACTTTTTTGCTGCGAGAGGAGCTGCAGCTTTCTCCGGGAGATGAGGCACTTCAGCCCCATTCCCGCAACCGAACCTGAGGCGAGCCCATTCCCTCTTCCCCTCTCCCGACCCGCTCTCCTTCTCGCACTTGGTTTGCTTGTCTGTCGCTTCGAACTGAACTCCTGACCGCCGTTTAGCCAGGCTGTTTATAGTTTAAAAACTGCTAATTAATATCATCCATGAGTGGGAATGTTACCTTTTTGATTTTATTTTTTTGAAAAAATATAGCGTTGATTACATGGTGCTTTTTATGCATGGTTAATTCACAGAAAGTTACATTTTTTGCTAAACTATGTGCATTAGAGCAATATATGTGCAGAGGGAGTTATGGAAAAGGGGTATTGGAGTCTTGACACCGATATCAGTCTGTCACGAGTGACCCTAAAACCTGTCTTCCCTTGTATAAGGTGCGAGCACCTTTTTTGAGTGAAAGGTGATGCAGCCGAGATGTCTGACTCGTTGATAGAAACAGTTTAATTTATTTGAAGTCTTTCCACTAATGATGGGAATGGGATTGTAGAGGTGGGAGCCCAGCTAACAAGATTTAAGTTTTTGCAGGTATCAAGTAAAAGCCCTGGTTGCCCACACCTCTGATGTAAAAAGCTGGATGCACAGGCCTGTTGTGGTGTTCGCAGAACCAGTCCGAGCTGAGGTTATTAGATATGAATTGTATGATCTAAACTAACCTGTATTGATTGAAATAATCTGATATATTCTTTGTCAGTAATTCTAATAATACTGCATATGTTCCTTTCAAAAAAATCTGTATACTCAGTAGTAAATAATGGATAGATGTTGTGTGCTATGAAAGCACCTGCTGGAAGGAGTCAAACTTGGCAGGCTCTTGTCATAAGGCCTTGTTAGCATATTCTAGTTTTATGTGAAACAGTAGCCAGTTTCTTTCGTAACTTTACTTTCATTGCTTTAGGATAACAGAAGCAAGAGTATTAGAAAATGCTTACAGTCGTGTCTCATACTAGTCAACACCAAAAAAATTAGCAAAAGGCTAGGATTTTGTATGAACAGAGAAAGGGGTCAGACTTAATTCAGTAAATAATATTGCCATTTCTAGGAATAACTGTTATACTGAAGTAACTGAATTAGAAGTACATGTTATAAAATCATTTAAAGTTAAACTGTTACACAAAAAACAAAGTTCAGTACTAACTGACACTGTCAGAATATTGTAGTAATTGTATTGTGTTTTAAAGACTAAAACCAGCATAAATAATATTGCAGCAAACTATGAACAAGTTACAATGATTTGAACTAAGAAAACTGAACAAGTGTTAATGTTAGAAAAAAAGCTTGTCTAGGTGCCTTTGTCATTAGTGCACATACACGTGGAAGCCTGTAACCTTGAAAGAAGCAGGCATCTGGGGGAACTAAACATGGAGGCTAGGTATTGCAAATTAGCAAAAACAAAAGGGTAAACCTTTTTAGACAAAATAATATTTGAAAATAAAAAAACCTATTTGATTTTATTTGTTTGTGTTACTAAGCATAGAAGTTTTAAATAATAATAAAAAAAAGTATTCTGATCTAATAATAGTGACAAAACTCTGAAGAGAAGTAATGTTTTTAAGTATTTTGATCTAATAAGAAACGTGTTTTTGCTTGTTTAAGGCTCTACTGTAATACAAATAGATTCTAAAAGCAGGAGCGAGCATTTAATTTAATCAATTTAAGAATTAGTTCAGTTTCTTCAAAACTAAACAAAACATCTTTTAGATATTACAATATCCATTAAATTTAAAGAATATAAATGTTTAGTTTATATAAAGGTTTTACTGCAATAAAAAACAGGAACTGTTAGGTTGGAATATCAGACAAAGTGTAAAGTGTATTCAATAATTTTAACTTGGTGTGTGATTGTTGTGCATATTTACATTGTATATGTAGAGTTTGTCAATTATAGCTCATAATATAATTATTAACCATAATAAACACAATACCTCTGAAGTAACTTAACAAAATAGATGGTGAGTAAGCAGATTCAAGAAAATGCACAGAGTCCTTTTCTTCAGTCAATTGCCAGGTTTATTGAAATATGCAGGGAGTCTGGTCCCAGGAACAGGACAAACAGAATACTCATCATTACAATGTTTGCATGACATTAACTACCCTTCTGTATAGATGGTCCACCTCCCCTTTCTCTGACACTTAACCAATGGTCAAGGTACAACACATTATTCTGTTAATTTAGTGTGTGTGTGTGTGTGTGTGTGTGTGTAGTCTAGTGTGACAACCTCTGAACTCTCACTCCTGGAGAAAAAAGGTCCATAAATCTGCCCCTTTGATCCCAGTGGCATTATCTCTCTCGATCTCTCTGAGAACCTCTGGGTCCAACGCCAGTCCCTGGGAGCCTTTTAGCCCCTTTATGCTTTGCATTCCAAAGTCTTACAGCCTGGCCCCTTCTGGTCCACAGCATTGTTATCTTTTTAGCTTGCAGTCAATGCTGGGCAAGAAACTTGTAGACGCAAGGTCTCTATCAATTGTTAGCAGTATATGCAATTTGAACCAAACAGTCTGCTATCTGCAATATTAGTCTCTTTTCAGAAAAGAACACCAGTATAGCTCTGCCAGTCCACATGCGTAACAAACTCCTAATCAATTCTCGATCCATGTTTTCCAACAACCTCAATAAGAACTAGCGATTCTGCCTTAATTATCCCTAGATTCATGATGAAAAGAGATTAACAATTAATATTATGTATGTTTAAGTATTTCAAATCAATCATAAATGTGTATTTGTTATAAGACAAAAAGAAACCTACCAATCCAAATTATTTTTACATTGCATTATTATAAAGGAAGACGAATAAAGGTTAGGCTTCATAGTTAAAAACATATGTATAAAGAAGAAACAAAATAAAACATTCAAGGAAATGTAATGCATTGTTAAATGTTCATAATAAATACGTGATGTGCTCTTTGGTCATAGAGTTCTGCATTAGTGAAGCAGTCTTAATAGTTCATCATACATTGTTTGGTTGAGTCACACATTATTACATATATATGTGCCAGCTTCCGCATGGCTAAGTACGCATGTACAATGTACCAGCATCTAGGTGAATAGACGCACATTACAGTGGCTGTCAAAAGTATTCACCCCTCTTGGACTTTTCCACATTTTATTGTGTTATGGAATCAAATGGATTTAATTAGGAGTTTTTGCCACTGATCAACAGAAAGTCCATAATGTCAAATTGAAAAATAAAATCTACAAATTGTTTTAAATTAATTACAGATATAAAACAGAAAATAATTGATTGCATAAGTATTCACACCCTGAGTCAATATTTGGTAGAGGCACCTTTGGCAACTATTACAGTCATGAGTCTATTTGGATAAGTCTCTACCAGCTTTGCACATCTGGACTGCAATATTTGCCCATTCTTCTTTACAGAATTGCTCAAGCTTCGTCAAGTTGGATGGGGACCTTTGGTGAACAGCAATTTTCAACTCTTTCCACATATTCTCAATTGGATTGAGGTCCAGGCTTTGACTGGGCCACTCCAGGACACTGACCTTTTTGTTTTTAAGCCATGCCAGTCTGGCTTTGGCTCTATGTTTGGGGTCATTGTCCTGCTGGAAGATGAATCTTCTCCCAAGTCCCAGGTCTCTTGCAGACTTCAGGAGGTTTTCCTCCAGGATTTCTCTGTACTTTGCTGCATCCATTTTGCCCTCTATCTTCACAAGCTTTCCAGGCCCTGACGCAGAGAAGCATCCCCATAGCATGATGCTGCCACCACCATGCTTCACAGTAGGGATGGTGTTCTCAGGATGATGTGCCGTTTTAGGCTTGCACCAAACATAGCGTTTAGCGTTGAATTGAAAAAGCTCTATTTTGGTCTCATCAGACCATAGAATCTTCTTCCAGTTGGTCACAGAGTCTCCCACATGCCTTCTGGCAAACTATAGCTGAGATTTGATGTGAGTTTTTCGACAATGGCTTTCTTTTTGCCACTCTCCCATAAAGGCCAGTTTTGCGAAGCACCCAGGCTATTGTTACCGTATGCACAGTGTCTCCCAGCTCAGCCGTGGAAGACTGTAACTCCTTTAGAGTTGCCATAGGCCTCTTGGTGGCCTCTCTGACTTGTGCCCTTCTCGCCCGGATACTTCTAGACAGATTCACAATTGTGCCGTATTCTCTCCATTTCTTAATAATGGACTTTATTGTGCTCCAGGGGATATTCAGTGCCTTAGAAATGTTCTTATATCCTACCCGATTGGTGCTTTTGAAGAACCTTATTCCAGATTTGCTTTGAATGTTCCTTCGTCTTCATGATGTAGTTTTTGTTAGGAAATGTACTAACCAACTGTGGGACCTCCCAGAGACAGGTGTATTTAACCTGAAATTATGTGAAACACCTTAATTGCACACAGGTGGACTCCATTCAACTAATTTTGTGACTTCTAAAAACAATTGGTTGCACCAGAGCTTATTTAGGTGTGTCATAGCAAAGGGGGTGAATACATATGCAATCAATTACTTTCTGTTTTATATTTGTAATTAATTTACAACAATTTTTAGAATTTATTTTTCACTTTGACATTATGGACTTTTTTTGTGTTGATCAGTGGAAAAAACTCCTAATTAAATCAATTTTGATTCCATGTTGTAACACAATAAAATGTGGAAAAGTCCAAGGGGGGTGAATACTTTTGAGAGCCAGTGTATGTATTGTGACAATATCAGTGTCATAGCTTCAGTTCCTTTACTTGTAAACTCACAATATAAGTTTGATACTTATTCTGTTGGTGCAATGTTTGAACAAAGTCTTTTTAACACGGTCATTCTCTCTGTAGAAGTTAGCTGTGCAGCAGCGCAGTGCAGTATCTCTGTGAAGTCTGTACTGTAGGCAAAAGCTTTCGTTGTTCCGGAGTCAGCCCATCTTTTCCGGGACAGTTTTGAAGATTACATCATTGCCTACTTCATTGAAAAACTTCAGAGTTTGAGTTGAGAGCGATGAAATGTTTTGAAGAAAGAGCAAATCCAGCGAGAATCCAGAGAGAGCCCAGAGAGTAGAGAGACCAGCTGAGACAGTGAAAATCCTTGTTTTGAGTTTAAATAACACAATGTATAGGCATTCTCTTGTGCTGTAAACAAGTCTTTGTTGGTCCTTCCATTGGTTCACAGTATTTGATAGACAGTTGCGTGTCACACAAAAAGGGTGTGTTAGAAATGGAATGTATCCGCCTATTTTGTTATCAGAGGATTTTACATTTATCATTTAAACCTCCTATTCAATATAACTTTAGTTACATTCATTGGAGAAGCATATGAATTTCAGTTTCATTCTCTACAAAATTACGATTATAAGCATATAAAATCAAAGGATTATATTTAAAAATAATTTAGTTCATAAAATTAATTTAAAACACAAACACTTCAGATTTATTGGGAAACTTACTTAAAATAACTATTACACTTGTGTCCACAAGTTATATAATTTAAAAATGATTCTTAAAGCATTTTAACTTAACACAATAATGGAATAACTGCATCGTCACTATAGCTTGCTTGGTAAGTTTTATGACAATGTAGGAGATTAAACAATCAGATAGCATTTGGAAGGCGAGATTAAAGAGTTAACAGTTTATCGCCTGTTCCTTATCTTATCAGCTTTGAAGTAACAACCCATTCCTTACAGCATGACACACAGACAAGAGTATGTCTTTTTCCAATGTTGTTTTGGATTATGTGAGAATATGCTGTGTTCCAAGAAGCTTGAAATTTGCATCAATATAGATTATGCATATATTCTTTTACTAGACAAGGAGTGCTTATCGCACGCACAGCCATTGTAGCTGGTCAACTGTGAGCTTGCCTCACACACTGAATGCATGCCTGCCACAGGGCTTCACTAGGTCCTAAACCTTGCTAGGTACATGCAGGGATTTCGGTAACTACAGACCCTACATGTCTTTTGCAGAAATTAAAGGTTTGCTGGCATAAAGGGGTTTAATAGTAGTTTTTAGCAAAATGTGGGAGAAAATCTGTCCCGTAAGAAGTGTCCGAAACACGAGTGTCCCACCAAATAAGGGAGTTGTCAGGTCTGCATTAATTCAAATTAACAAGTAGTATGAAACACGGCGCCCCTGATTTAGTAAAAGGATAACAGACAGATCTCGGAATAATATACGACAAGGTTAACTACAGTGTTCATTCATGTGTCATTGCAATTCCATCAAAGCAAAAACACTTATCAATTTTGCAAAGTATTTATATATATATATATAAAAAAAAAATAAATAAATATAGTACTGTTTAATTTTACGTTTTTTTTTATTTTTTTTTATAAACACATTCAAATGGGAAGCACTAGCAGAATTTCAGCTGTGTGTATACATACCAGTGCTTTTGCAGGATAATCTGAGTGACACAAACTCTTCTCTTAGTGCAGGTGTGGCCTTCCATCTTCTCAGAAACAAGATCTGCTGAGATATAAGCACAGAGAGGCAACATGTCAGAGAAGCCAACTAGAATTGCCATTGTGAACCATGACAAGTGCAAGCCCAAGAAATGCAGGCAAGAATGCAAGAAGAGCTGTCCAGTGGTCCGAATGGGTAAGAAATGTAGCTCTGTAATACAGGTGATTTATTATGATACTGACTCATGCCATTTTTCTTTGCCCTTGGGATCATCAGTTACACGGTCACAGTATAAACTGCATCACTTGCAAGTCCAAATGTGATCTTCAGATCTTTGATCTTTCAGACTTTAATATATTTTTGATGGACGACACCTTCCTATGTGAGAGAACTACTTATATGTAGGGGTCTACCTAAATCGCTATTTCGAGGAAATCGGGAAATTGAGGGGTCACCGCGAAATTCACCTCTTTTAGGGGCCGATGCATACTGGACAAGTGCAGAGAGAAAAAAAAGAAACCTTGTTCAAATGAACTCCTGCACAACGCAAACTATGTATCTTCCTTCTGTAGATAGTCTTTTTTTTTTTTATTCTTTCGCCGTCCTGTGTGCATTGCACTTAGGCAAAAAAAAAAAAAATCCTTGGACAAAGAATTTTATATTTCGGTGATTGACCGTGTCAAGGTATTTCCCAGAGAAACGGTACACGCAGATGGCGGTTATTGTTTTGCACATCTTGTAATGTATCTTTGGAGAAAGGACGATCAATCGCTATTTAGCTTCAGAATCGCACATTAAACGAAGGCTACTACAGAGGCTGCTGAACAGAACGTAAAATAAATTAGAAAGTCAGCGCAGACAAAAAGTATTCCTGTCGGTTGTGGCCAAGTTAAATCAGTTCTGCAGGTAGGATCCAGTACAGCCACCTTGTTTCAAACAACCTGCTGCTTACTTTTTAAATACAGTTAGAGTTTTAGACCCGAATAGGTCCGTTTTCTTTGTTTTGATTCGGTACTGATAAAATAAATTATTGGATGGGACAAATAACATGCAACGAACGTGCTGCATATATTGCCTTTATTAAAGCATGTCAGATGCCCTTGGGTAACCCGAGTTTTGGGACGTTTTCTAATCTATCTGTATAACTTGGCAAAGCTTTGCCTTACACTTCCAACCAATTCAGTAGATGCAGAGCATGCAGTCTCAATGTATGGGCAAGGCCACACCAGACAGAGAATGTCGGCAGCAACTGCTAGGGGATGTTGCATGCTTGCCTTTAACAAATGACAGCACTCTGTTTTAGTAAGGAAGCAAATACTATTTTTTGGCTTTATTGTTCTGAAATACTGTCTACTTAGGTTTATTTCATTTTTAAACAGGTCAGCAAAATCATAATTTTATTCCATAACCTACCAGCGAAAAATACGTAAATTTACCGTGATTTAAGTACACTCATGTGAAATAAGTAAATACAAAAATCATACAGTGCTCTTCACTTGGGATGATGAGGTGATTTTCACACTGTTTATATCCTTGGCACTGTTTTCAAAATAAGCAAAAAATGAACACTATCAAAAGTTATGTGAGAAGGGTGCAATTGGAGCCAAATCTTTTGACCACGCCAAGTTTAAGCTGAAGCCCAGAGAGTGACTCGACAAGTTCATGCTGGTTTATTAACTTCATATGGGATTTTGACCTGTTTTGTTAATTATCCAACTAATGAAAGCAGAAATTAATTGATTATTCATGTGATGAAAAATGAGTACAGTACTAGGTTCAGTAAAAAGTTGAATGTAGGTCACATTGACATACTTTTTCATGTTACAGATACCTGATATGTGGTCTTTTTTATGAACTTTTGCTTGGGTTTTTGCAGGGAATATGAATGTTGCTTTTTTTGTTTTTGCAGGTAAACTGTGTATAGAAGTCACGCCCCAGAGCAAAATTGTGTGGATTTCAGAATCCCTTTGCATCGGTTGTGGTATCTGCATTAAGGTAGCCAGAATATTAAGTTTGCTCAAAGTCTTTTTTTTTTTTTTTTTTTTTACAGTTGGCATGTCTTAATGAAATATATTTTTTGTCTGGTTTCAGAGACCCTGATTAGCACTAGTTTTGGACTAACTAAAGTTAATTCAGGGAAGGTAGTCCAAAATGAATCCTAATCTGAAACCAGTCCGTAATGTAATAACAAATACAATGTGCCAGTTACTTCTCAGACAGTTGTCATCTGCTGCATAGAATCAGCATCACAATATCAGAAACATTTTTAAATTGCAGCATTTGCAAAAGAAACAAAAGGATTAAAAAAAAAAAAAAATGACAGGATGTCTCACTAAAAAGGTGTGTGTTGTAAAATTTGCCAAAACATTAACGGTTTGAAGATGCTTTCTGTAAATACTTCTTATTCGGCTTTTCAGAAATGCCCTTTTGGAGCTCTGTCCATTGTTAACCTGCCAAGCAACCTTGAGAAAGAGACAACCCACAGATACTGTGCCAACGCCTTCAAACTTCACAGGTATGCACACACTACTCCCACATTTAACCTTAACCCTTTCCAGTCTGATGACGGACCCTGTCCGACATGATCAAAAAGATGTCAAGCACAGGTCTCTTGTTGTTTTTTCTCTGGAAAAAGACAAGAAGATTTCAATGGCCGAGTGAGATCGATAGGAGCCGAGAGAATTCAAGAAAAAGTGTGTCTGAGCAATACAGATAGCCCCTACACCACAGAGATAACGCAGACATAAACAAACAAGACAGCTGCTTCCACATCCAGCGCTCAAAGAACATCACGGACATTTGCCAAACTTTTTGGGATGTTATAGTAATAAATTTTAATGACCTGGATCGCATTATTGAGGAGTTTGGTGATAAATCGTGTGATCAAAAAATATGTAAACAGCATGTGTGAAAATAAATTGGACCTGGTGCTCCTGACAAGAATAAATGGTCCGCTAAGTTAAAGCTTTTGATTCACAGTAAAAGAAGCCTCTCTGAAGGAACAAAAAAGCTGAAACTGACACTGCTCCCACTGTATAACACTGCCCTTTATACCACAGAACCAGTTATAAGGTGGTTATGATTTTCCCTAATAATGCCATTCCACTAGCACTTTCATTTTTGTTATAAGGCAGAATATATATAGTACGGTCTGATCACTTTGGCTCCATAATGCAGTCAGTGCCGCTTTATCAGGACGCTTCGGGAGAAGTAAAAATATCCAGAATAAGTAACTGACCCATATTATTTTTACATGAAATCACGTACTCGCTGCTCTGCTACGCTAACCTGTCTTGCTCTGAATATCGATCTCTGTTATTCATTTGAAAATACTGTGTCCCAATTAAATGAAGTGACTCCCAGGGTTCTCCCCAGAAATTCTGTACAGCCGGGCAGCAGAATATTTTAGCCAGGAGCACTTTTAACATTTTTTAATGTTCTACTTTTTTTTTAATGCAGGTGTTCATTTTAACCATTTTTTTTTTTTTTAACACAACAGTGCTCGCACACGTTTGGTCACCATCATAACTATTGCATGAAACTGCAGTGTAATAATCCAGCACCTCTGCACTTAAGCATTTGTATGTCAGCTGACAACAGCTGCTATCCCATAACGCCTTTCTTCATAGGTATACAGAATCTATAAATGAACCCCCAATATCTCTCACAAGCACCTGGGTACATATTGTTACGACAGCACAACAAAAGGAATGTCTTTTATAATTTTTTGGTGCATATGTATAGCTTTTATGTACTATGTATCACCTTACAGTACAATAATATGACAAAAAATGGACAATGATAATACCTGAAAACAATCTTAATATTTTTAATAAAGTAGCCGGCACAAATACTGTAATAGGTAGTGGATTGTGACAATCACCGGCCTGTTTTTTGACCCCCTGCATTCATTGTCACTATTTTTGCTTTGAAAATAGTTGGTTATTTTTTAAGCAGTCATTTTTAACATTTTTGCCTCTTGAAGTGCTTAACACAGAAAAA
Organism: Polyodon spathula; assembly: GCF_017654505.1. NCBI lineage: Eukaryota > Metazoa > Chordata > Actinopteri > Acipenseriformes > Polyodontidae > Polyodon > Polyodon spathula. The sequence continues at coordinate 44,286,855 of NC_054535.1, read as the reverse complement.
CCTGTCAACTCTGTGATTGGTTAAATGTGTGTCAAGTTGTAACACAGATATCATGTGGTTCCAAGATTATTTTTTTTTCACAGAGCAACGCGCAACTGATCTATTCTGCTAGAAGCGCAATCAATCCTTATTGTTAAAGGCACAGTAGCATCTCCAAGATGGGCGGATCGGGTTTTTTCAGCCGGGTGGCGACAGCCATTCTGCTGGGCGGCCCACCAAGCTGAAAAGGCCTGGGGAGAACCCTGACTCCCTAATTTAAATTACATAAATAGCATTGGGAAGAACAATCTCCCCAGAGTTGTATCCCATTTAAGGAGAAATCCCGATTTATCAGTATTCTGATTAGGTGGTACCGACTGTATAGTGTAATGAAGAGGAAGCACTGTATCCAATCCGCAAAAGATGCATACATTCTGTTTTCCTGTCTTGTATTGTGTCTCAGGTTGCCTATTCCTCGGCCGGGTGAGGTTTTGGGATTGGTTGGCACCAACGGTATCGGGAAGTCAACCGCTCTGAAAATCTTAGCAGGAAAGCAGAAGCCAAACCTGGGAAAGTTTGACGTGAGTTTTGATTGCATATATATATATACACACACACATTTTATTTTTTTTTTATTTTTTTTAGGGATGGGAATTTCGAATATTTTCCTATTCTAATATATTTTCATGTGTTTGGTTACCCAAACTCTAGTCCCTGTTTTTACTCTCCCAAGGCAAGTATGTATGTGTACTACAAGCAGACCGCAAAATAGTGTATGCCAGTAAAGTTTAAGTTTACTCTTTGGAGCAGCCAGTCGGGTTCACAAAGTGTACAAACACTATCCAAGACGAGATTTTTTTGTTCAGTACTTTATTTTCTTAGTCACAGTTGTTTCCTTTTGTTTATTTAATTAAAATTCAGTACCAGGATGCAGTTGAGCAGCAACGTTACAGTGCGTATCTCTTCCAATTCAAACTACGGTAGCATAATGCTGGGCAGCACAAAACAAAGTACCAAATAATAATTTTTGCTGAATTTAGACTCATATAGCAACCTAACAAGCAATAACATTCATAAAATAATCTAAATAGTGCAAATATTGTAACCTGGATAAAACAATAGAAAATACATTCCAACATTACAATAGTTTAACATTACTGCCAATTATAATCAGATTAATCTAGGTCAAGTTACTTTGTTTATTCAATAACGTGGAAATAATTAAAAACAAGGCTCAACCTGGTTGAACTTTTAATGGTCAGTGCAAATGTTGACATCACTATCCATTCACAGAAAGTCAACCGTAGATGTTTTACATTGAACTGCAGTCCAGAGTTGAAAAAAACTCCTTTCCAAGGGTCTTGCTATATAAAAAGACAAGAAAACCTTTCAATGGCTGAGTGAAACCGATGGGAAAAAAACAAAAAAGAAAAAGGGGGGGGGGGGGGGGGGGGCGTATCTGAGCAATACAGCTAGCCCCTGGGTTACAGAGATAACACTGACATAAAGAAACAAGATAGCTGCTTTTGCATCCAGCTCTCAAAGAACATCGCAGACGTTTGCCAAGCTATTTGCCAAGCATTTTTGTTATAGTAATAAAATAATGACTTGGGTCTCGTTATTGAGGAGTTTGGTGATAAAACGAGTGATCAGGAGATGATTTATCAGTATGCACGAGTATGAAGAGGTATGTGATAAATACAGCAAACAAAGGGTGGGGCTTGGCTGGAGATGCAGTGCCTTTTAAACATGTCTTTCTTTGAATAAAATTACTTTTAAACCACATGTGTAAAATAAACAGTGTGTGTGAAAATAAGTTGGACCTGACGTCCTTGATAAATGGACCGCAAAGGGTTAAGAATCTGTATAAATGGCCAATCGAAAAGACATTATTTTAATTAACACAAGAACAGCGAAATATATGACTACTCCCCTCTTGAGTGATGAAAATCGTCCTATTGCTATCGGCACGATTGAAGGCGGCCTGTCTGTGAGAGAAGTTGCCCGGAGAATGAGATGTTCTGCTTCAGCAATCAGCAGACTAGTTCAGAGAAACCAGGAAACCAGCTCTGTGAGGGACAGGCCACGTCCTGGAAGGCAGAGAGTTACCACACCGGCCCAGGACTGTTATGCTGACTGTTGCATTGTTCAAGCCAACCGGTGGGGCAACTGCGACCAGACAATCTTCGCCAGCTGGCTGCAGCTGCACAGGAAGAGTGGCGGAACATCCCACAGCAGTCTATCCAGAGACCGATCAGGTCTATGCGTCACCGCTACCAGGATTGTGTTAATGCTCAGGGAGGTCATACCCCATACTAACTTTGTAATGTTGTAATGTTTTCATTTTGGCAGTGTGTCACGTTTTTCTCTTTTTTTCTTTAGTGTTTGCCAATTGTTGTAGTTTTTTTTTTTTTTTTAAATCATTTTCTCCGTATTTATAATAGCCAGTTATTTTTACGCTCAGCTCGCCACTGTATACAGTGCCTATAGAAAGTCTACACCCCCTTGAACTTTTTTTCACATTTTGCGTGTCAATGCCTCAGAGTTTCATGCCTCTAAATAAGGATTTTTTTCCGCTTATCTGCACACCATACTCCACACTGTTAAGGGGAAAAGTTTTTATTGAGAACAAAATTATATATTAAAAATGCAAAACTGAAAGATCATAATTGGATAAGTGTCTTCAGAAGTGATGGTGGCGACCGCTGTCACCCCCCCCATCCCCCCCCACCCCACCCCCCCCCCGTCAATTATCATTCGTGGAAAACCTTGGCAGCAATTACAGCTGTGAGTCTGTTGGGATAGGTCTCTACCAACTTTGCACACCTAGATTTGGCAATATTTGACCATTCTTCTTTACAAAACTGTTCAAGCTCTGTCAAGTTCCTTGGGGAGCGTTGATGGACAGCAATCTTCGTCATGCCACAAATTTTTGATTGGATTTAGGTCGGGGCTCTGACTGGGCCACTCAAGGACATTTACCTTTTTGTTCCTTAGCCACACCAGTGTAGCTTTGGCTATGTGCTTTGGGTCGTTTTCATGCTGAAAGGTGAACTTCTGTCCCAGTTTCAGCTTTCTTGCAGAGGGCAGCAGGTTTTCCTCAGGCACTTCTCTGTACTTTGCTTCATTCATTTTCCCTTCTATCCTGACAAGTGCCCCAGTCTGTGCTGATGAGAAACATCCCCATAACACCATGCTTCACAGTAGGGATGGTGTTCTTTGGGTGATGCGCTGTGTTGCTTTTGCGCCAAACATAACACTTTGCATTTAGGCCAAAAAGTTCCAATTTAGTTTCGTCAGAACAAAACTTTTTGACACGTAGCTACAGAATCTCCTGAGTGTTTTTATGCATACTTCAAATGGGATTCAAGGTGGGCTTTCTCCTTACCACCCTACCATACAGGCCAGATTTGTGCAGTGCTTAGGATATTGTTGTCACATGCACACTTTGACCAGTCTTGGCCATTCAAGCCTGTAGCTCTTGCAAAGTTGCCATTGGCCTCTTGGTAGTCTCTCTGATCAGTCTCCTTCTCGCTCGGTCATCCAGTTTGGAGGGACGGCCTGATCTAGGCAGGGTCTTGGTGGTGCCATACACCTTCCAATTCTTAATAATCGTCTTGACCTTGCTCCAAGGGATATTCAAGGCCTTTGATATTTTTTTATACCCATCCCCTGATCTGTGCCTTTCAACAATTTTGTCCCGGAGTTCTTTTGAAAGTGCCTTGGTGCTCATGGTTGAGTCTTTGCTTTGAAATGCACTACCCAGCAGAGGGAACCTACAGGAACTGATGAATTTATCCTGAAATCATGTGAATCGCTACAATTTAACACAGGTGGAGGCCAGTTAACTTGGTGTGTGATTTTGAAGGTGATTGATTACACCTCAGCTAATTTAGGTTGCTATTACAAGGGGGTGGACACTTATCCTACCAAGCTATTTCAGTTTTTATTTTTAATTAATTTTCTACAAATTTCTAGAATATTTTTTTCACTTGGAAGTTGTGGTGTAGGATGTGTAGATAAATGAAAAAAATATATATTTTGATGCATTTTAATTCCAGGCTATAAGGCAACAACAGTTGAACATTTTGAAAGGGAGTATAGACTTTCTGTAGGCAGTGTATGAATGTATGTATGTTTGTGTGTTTGTATATATATGTGTATGTGTGTGTGTGTGTGTATGTGTATATATATATATATATATATATATATATATATATATATATATATATATATATATATATAGTCAGTAAATATAATATCATTTATATGAAAGCAATATACAAGCAATGTTCAAGGAAATTGAAAATTGTCTCTAAATTTTAGATTCCTCAAAATAGCCACCCTTTGCCTTAATAACAGCCTCACAAACATGAGGCATTCGGTTAACAAGTTTCAGCAGGAAATCACCCGACATGTCTTCTGCAGGAATTCCCAGAGATGTAGGGCACTCGGGGGTAGCTTTGCTTTGACTCTTCTGTCCAGTTCATCCCATACAACTTCTATGGGATTGAGGTCTGGAGACTGGGCAGACCAGGTCATTTAGATTGAGTTGTCCTTCACTTTCCGTCTTCACCAGATAGTTCTTGCACAACTTTGAGGTGTGTTTTGGGTCAAGAATGAAGGACTGCCCAACTAGCCATAATCCTGATGGAATGGCATGCCTCTGAAGTATGCTATGATAGCCATGCTTGTTGAGCTTCCAACTCTGATCACCAACTCTGTCACCAGCAAAGCAACCCCAGACCATGACACTGCCTCCTCCATGATTGACAGTGGGAACCACACATGCAGAACTCATGCGCTCACCCTCTCTGCATCTTACAAATACTCGGCGGTTGGACCCAGATATTTCAAATTTTGACCCATCGGTCCATAAGACCGACTTCCACTCCTCAGACGTCCAGTTTCTGTGTTTTTAATGGCCCAGGCAAGTCTCTTCCTCTTATTCTTCACTCTTAACAATGGTTTCTTTGCAGCAATTCTTCCAGTTAGGCCAGCTTCACGCAATCTCCTCTGAACAGTTGATGTTGAGCCATCTGTACTTCTAGTATTATTGAGCTGAGCTTGTATTTCAGGAGCAGTTAATCGCTGGTTTCGTGAACTTGTTCTCTGATTCTGAGGTCACCCTTGGCCTGCCTGACCTTGTTCGGTCCTCATGAGTACCAGTTTCTTCAAATCATTTGATGGTCTTGGCCACAGCAGTTACAGACACTTGCAAAGTTCTTGCGATTTTGTCTTAGATTGACCTTCATTTCTTAAAGGAATTACAGACTTTTTTCTTTGCTTAACCAAGAGTATTTTGCCATATTCTGCTCCCTTACATTCAGGAATGACAAACTTATGCCTATGCTACCTGTATTTATAGTAATCATGGACCCTCACCTGTTAACAGTAATTGGTGACAAAAGGTTAATTAGGTAACATTGCTAGTTAACTCAGAGAACATCTAACAAAAACACTTCTATACTTAGGCCAGTGTTCTAACACCGTGTTATACACATTTCAGACTTTTAACTGACTTGGGTTTCAGACTGAAATCCCCTTGCTTTGGGTGACCATTTCATTGAAATTGACGATTTACATTTTCTTTTAAAAATAAAACGTTTGAATGCAAGTCACTTACGATTATCAGCTTATATAAGTACACCTATCATATAATGAAAAGTGTTTATAGACAATTTATACAGATAAAGGCATAGATTATCATGAAAAACCTGGTTTCAAGCAGGTGGACTCAAACTTTTGACTGGTACTGTATATATATCCTTCCTAAAATGCCCTTTGATTACTGAGTACTGAAATTGTTGAACCTGAATGAATATTGTTGCCACTCGCTTTGATTCCCTTGCATTATGTTTCTGTGCCACAGCAAGGTCCTACTAGCATTTGAAAACACTGTCGAGACAGACACAACCAGCCTTTATTTTTTTTACATTTCATTTGTTGACTTATTTGTTTGCAGGCTCCTCCGGATTGGCAGGAAATCCTAACCTACTTCCGAGGTTCTGAGTTGCAGAACTACTTTACCAAGATCCTGGAAGATGACTTGAAAGCCATCGTCAAACCTCAGTATGTGGACCAGATCCCTAAGACAGTGAAGGTTAGTGCCTACATTCCATGAGTTTTGATGCAGCAAAGCTTCTTGCTATGGGCTTTACTTTCCCATTGATCTTGTTGATCTAATGACTTGACTGTGGAACAACAATCACCCCTACATAGAAAAAACAAAAAAGGTGGATGTGTGAAAGCCAGCTTCAGATGAAAATGGATTGCCTTTGTATGAAGTGAACCAAGGCAAATATCACTAACTACAGCAACAGAACAAATACAGTTGGACAACAAAGGCAGGTAGTAATGTGTCATTGTGTTGGCGGACATATTTGTTCAGTTGGATAACCTTTGAGAGAATATGAGATCTTATTTGTCAATTTATTAATTCATCAGGGGACTGTGGGATCCATCTTGAGCAGAAAAGATGACACCAAGACAGAGACTATTGTGTGTGAACAACTTGGTAAGTACTGTTAAACGAATGATAAAAAAAATAAAACATTTGGGGGTACTTAACATGTGACTGGTGTACATGATTTTCCAGGTAATACCCATTAACAAATTGATATGTGTTTATTAAGATGCAAAGAAACCTGTTGACATGACATTTGCAGAAAACAAACAATACTTTTTCCCACATTTGCTGTCTGCATATTATTGAGGGCCAATCACTAAAAAAGGGTGTTTCACCATTGATACCACTAATATTAAATTTGCTAATTATTACTAGGCTTGCTACTTTTTGATATGAATCTGTAAAGCTTGTTAAACATCGAATTCCCCAAAAATTAGAGTTCAACAGAAATACATTTATATAGGATAAATGTCGGTTAAACATTTTTTTTTATTTTCGTACCAAAAATAGCAATTTAGAAATCATCTCTAGTTTGTTTAGTTTTTATGCTTGCTGCCGGTCCCGTCTGTGTTCCACTCTGAATGGCTAGGGGTCGCTGTCAATCGTCTCAGTGATCTGTTAGGATAGTTTCTCAATCGTTTAAATGACTGTCAGTCATTAAAGCTCCTACTTTTGTAATTAGCGGGTTAAGGTGTAGGTAAGCTTTTGCTATAGGTATATGGTGACAGTTACTAGTTTGAGTTGAAAATGGGGCGGAAGAGGAAAACACAATGAGTACAGACATCTCCGCGGCTGTGTTGAAGAATAAGTGCAAGTTAGTTCTGTGCAACTAATGTTTTGTTTTGTGCATATTGGTTTTACTCGTAAATTTATGCTATAAAAGTCTGTGTAATACGCTTTTATATGCTGTGTTTTCTACAGTTTATTTGAGACAATTTTTTGTAGGATCTAAGGTATAGCTCCACCGTGACCAAATGTTATTTCAATTAGAATGTTGGTTTTGTTGCATGTTGAATATGATAAAGGGGCTTTGTTAAATGAGATGTTTCTCAATGGCATAAAGTCTGTTTTTTTTTTTTTTTTTTTTTTTAAGCATAAAGGTCGATTTTATGCATTCTCTGCTTGAAGTGAAAAATAAAAATTTGAAAAAAGGCAAATTATTTCTAAAATAAACATTGATATTAAACCTTTGCAGTCCTACATCGGACCAGGTCTGACATTACAATTTTCCCTTTCCAGTCCAATATCAGACATCATCAAAAAGACATAAAGCACAGGTGACCGAGCGAGACCGAAAAAAAAAGGGTGTATCTCATAAACCCATCCACTACAGAGATAACACGGAATAACAAAGAAGATAGCTGCTTCTGCATTAAGCGCTCAAAGAATATCACGGACATTTGCAGTGCTTTTTGGAGACGTTATAGTAATATAATAATGACTTGGATCACATTATTTAGGAGTTTGATGATAAAACCAGTGATCAGGAGAGGATTTATCAGTATGCACATCTGTAAAGAGGTATGTGAAAAATACAGCGAACAAGGAGTGGGGCTTGGCTGTAGATACAGTACTCTGTGTCCTTCTGCAATTCAATGCCTTTTAAACCTGTTTTACTCTGAAAAAAGTATATTTTAAATGGCTCATGTAAAATAAACAGTGCGTGTGATAATAAATTGGACCTGACGTGCCTGACAAGCGCTTAATAAATGGACTGCAAAAGGTTAATTGTCGATTTGGCAAAAAAAAAAAAAAAAAAGCAAGCCTAGTTATTGCCATTGGGTTTCATTTGTCAGAGGTTCAGCCAACCACTAGAGGAAGGCATTTGCTGTGTTTTTACGGTGAGTGCCTGTGTAGAGGGCATTAGTGGCATGAAGTGATCCATATATTTATGAGCTTTCCCACTGGGGATAAATTAATTGCAAAAACACTCTGTTACCACCAATACGCAATACAGACTGATGCAATATTCTTTTATTTTTTTTTGAAGACCTGACTCATTTAAGGGACAGGAATGTGGAGGACCTGTCAGGAGGAGAGCTGCAGCGGTTTGCCTGCGCTGTGGTGTGCATTCAGAGAGCAGACATGTGAGTTATTTTAGTTCTGTAATATTGGAAGGCCAGAGAAGCACTCAGTAGACACATTCCAATAGCCACTCCAAAAATAATTCTAGTACAGAAGCTTTGTGCATCTTTATTTCAAGTTCCTAGACGGACCTCTAGGGATATCTGGCTTGGCTTCTGTATACCTTTTGCTTAACCCTTCTGCTAAGACACAGCTAGAAATCATTCTTATTTGAACGATGATGTAATGGTGACGTTGGATGCCCATTTTAAGACGTTCAGGGATGATTTTATATACTTTCAAAATGAAAGTAAAATTAAATAGATAGAAAGCTAGATGAGTGAGGTTGTGTTTTGTTTTTTTGTTATTTTTTTTAAACTAGTGAAATATTCATAGGATCACAGATCACTCTCCAATCAAAATGCATTTCACTAAAGCCCCAGGTCAATAGAAATACCTTTTATTAAGAGGTGCTGCCTTTCAGTATCTTAGGTTTTAGGTTTTGATTACTGTATATACAGTATCCACCACTTACACCGTACAGGGTTGTTTCGGGCAGATGTTTGTCAGACAAATAGCGTTTGCCATTCCCATTGATTTCAATAACAAAGGCGTCGTTTATATCATGTTAAGCACACCATGTGTTTTGTGCAAACTCAGCTGTTTGGATCTCGTTATGTGTCATTCACATAGATGTAAATACAAACGCACTGCTTATACTGTAGTACTTGCTGTTACTAATCCACCAATCAGATGCTTTCACCTCGTTACCTTGCTGTTCACATAGATTTCAATACAAAAGGCAGAACTTTACTGTAGTAAAAGCTTGACATCGATGAATTAGCTGTTTGCAGCTCGTTACTGAGCGATTACCCCTGTACTGTACCTTGGTTATTTAATCCCAGTACGCAGTGTCGGGTTTACAGTTTGAAAAAAACAGCAATGACTGCAACAGCAAGCGTGGCTGGAAAGAGAAAAACGATGAGCATCAGCAAAGAAATTCTGTGTAAATGCTGTGCGCTTGCTAAAGCATGCTTGGAACTCTGTCAGTCACCAAGCAATGCAATTTTGCTTCAAAAAAAAAGCTGAGGTTTCTGCAGTTGAGGAGGAGAGTGCTGACAGAAATACAACCGAAACTGAAATTCTGACAATACCAGTGGAGATGTCAAGAAGAATTCTCAGCTGTGTCACCTTGGCGACCAGGACGCTCTGCCTGAAACAGACACCGATGACGTAAGCGTGCGTGCTGCGCTTGTAACACCACGGCGTGCTATGGAGCTGCATCTGGATAGTGAGCCGAATTAGGATATTTTTTTTAAAAGCCGAAAGTTTGCCGTCCGTACTACAAAAACAGACCGTCCAGGTGCATATCTCAGAGTTCTTTGCTGGAAACAATCTGCAGTAATATGGCCTGCCTGTACTGCACATTTCTGCACTTGCATTACTTTTTTGCACTTTGTATTACATTCATAGATTTTAATACATCTTTTCTATTGGTGTAATTAGAGTCTTAAGAAAGATTTTTACCGCATACATGCTTGTTTGTTTTGATTGCTGTACTGGGGATTGGGTAACATTTGGAATGTCAGGTTATTGTGTGGGAATTTATACTGTCCATCGGTGAATCCCGTTAACACAAACATGCCCATTCTAAGCAATGGCGACCGTACTATGATTTTAAAGCACAGCATTACTGGACAGCATGTGCTTTACATAACCAAGAATGCTGACTGAACCGAAAGAAACAACATTTTTTTTTACAGAAAGTGTTGATGAGTTGACAGATCTGTCTGATGACGAACGTCTTCACATTACACACCCATCAAACAATTTGGTGTAAAATGAAAACCAGACACGGTATTTATAAAATTCTTTCTGATCCTAGTTCCTGACAGTTGTGGCTACCACTGATATTGTTACAGTTTTTAGGTAGGATATCAATAAATTACACATTTTCTAAAGAGAAATTAATTCTTAAGTACATTTTTACATTAAAATTAGGTAATTGTAGGGTATATTTCATCATAGAGTGAAAACTTAATCTCCAGATTCTCAGCTGTTTATGAAGGTACGTAATGTCAGTCAGACCTCAAACAGGTGGAATGTTTACCTGATCGAAAGGGTTAAAAAAATAATTTTTATATATATATATATATATATATATATATATATATATATATATATATATATATATATATATATAGGGTTATAACCTACAATGTAAATTACCTGGAATGTATATATATATATATCACAGATTTTTTTTTTTTTTTTTTTTGGACCCTTGTCACACCCCACCTCACTAGTTTTCTCACTAACAGGTTAACAAAAAGACTAGTTTTTCTCACTAACAGGTTAACAACCTATACCGATTTGTACCTTCTTTAGAAAAATGTAACATCCATTTAACCCTTTGCGTTCCTATGTCGGACCCTGACCGACATCATCAAAAAGACGTCAAGCACAGGTCTCTAGTCGTTTTTTCTCCGGAAAAAGATGAAAAAACTTTTCAGTGACAGAGTGAGACCGATAGCAGCCGAGAGAAGCCGAAAAAAAAGGGGGGGCGGACACAAACAAAGAAGACAGCTGCTTCCGTATCCAGCACTCAAAGAATATCAGACATTTGCAGAGCTTTTTGAGATGTTATAGTAATAAAATAATGACTTGGATTGCACTATTGAGGAGTTTGGTGATAAAACGAGTGATCAGGAGAGGATTTATCAGTATGCACGTCTATGAAGAGGTATGTGAAAAACACAGCGAACAAGGGGTGGGGCTTGGCTGGAGATGCAGTACTGAGTGTTCTTTTGCTATGCAGTGCCTTTTAAACCTGTCTAACTCTGGGGGGGAAAAAAATACATTTTAAACAGCGCGTGTGGAAATAAATTGGACCTGACGCGCCTGACAAGCGCTGAATAAATGGACAGCTAAGGGTTAATTTATTACTAGGATTTCCTATGTAGGCCTTTTGAAATACATATGTATTTATGAACAATGTATTGTTTTTTCTTGCAGTTTCATGTTCGATGAGCCGTCCAGTTACCTGGATGTGAAGCAGCGTTTGAAAGCTGCCATCACCATACGGTCCTTGATTAGCCCAGACAGGTAGGTTTGTTAGATTTTAGTCTTTAATTAACAGGTGCACTGTCACCAGAGCTTTTTAAGTTATCTGGAGGGGCCATTAAAATTAAATCAAAGTGGTGTGTCGTGAAAAACAATATTTGCAGTACTAAGTTCTTTTCCTATTTTTTTTTTTTTTTTTCTCCCAAGATATATTATAGTAGTAGAGCATGACTTGAGTGTGTTGGACTACCTGTCTGACTTCATCTGCTGTCTGTATGGAGTGCCAAGCGCCTATGGAGTGGTCACCATGCCTTTCAGCGTTCGGGAAGGTAAGACATCTTTCCAGTTGTTGCAGTATTAGCTGTGATTTAATGGGTGGTTGTAAATAGAGGTCTACTTGACTCGCAGTAAATTTACCTATTTTTCATGGGTAGGTTGCGGAATAAAACTAGGATTTCGCGGACCTGTTTAAACATTAAATAAACCTAAGTAGACAGTATTTCATAACACTATAAAGCATAAAAATAGTGATACATGCTTCCTTAGTAAAACAGAGTGCAGTCATTTGTTAAAGGCAAGCATGCAGCATCCCCCTGCAGTTGATTTGCCCATACATTGAGACTGCACGTTTTACTTAACTTCCAACCACTGAACTGGTTGGATGTTAAGGCAAAGCTTTGCCGAGTTACACAGCTGTGGAAATGAATTAGAAACAGCCTCAAAACTTGGTTACCCAAGGGCATCTGGCATACTTTTTAATAAAGGCAATGTATGCAGCACGTTCGTTGTCATGTTATTTGTCCCTTCCAGTAATTTATTTTGTTAGTACCGAGTCAAAACACAGAAAACATGCCTATTCAGGTGTAAAATTCCAACTGCGAAAAAGTAAGTAGCAGGTTGAAACGAGTGCTAGATAGTTGCAGTGCTGATTTAATTTGTAGACAGGAATACTTTTTGTCTGGGCTGACTTTCCAGTTTGTTTTCTGAAAGCTGTTTATTTTACGTTCTGTTCAGCAGCCTCTGTGTAGCCTTTTGTTTAATGTGTGATTCTGAAACTAAATAGCTATCGATCGTATTTTCTCCAAAGACACATTAAGATATGCAAAACAATTACCTCAATCTGCATGTACAGTTTCTTTGGGAAATGTCTTGAAATGATCATCAGCTGAAATATACAAAGAAAAATGTCGTCCATTTCTAATATTTTACCTCCAATGCTGAAAACTAGATTTTAGCAACCTAAATGCAGCACCAACTTTGTCCCACCCCCAACTGCACATTACAGGTCACAGAAAAGCAGTAAAGACACCCTGATAGGCTAATTAAAACTTTGTTGTCATTTGAATAGTAAACAAGAATGTTAACCGCTGTCGAGAATTTTTTTTGTAAATGTTATTTGACGTTTTTTTTGTTTGTTTTTTACTTAAGTGCAATGCACACAGGACAGCGAAGGAATAAAAAGGGCTATCTACAGAAGGGGGAGATATATAGTTTACGTCGCTTGCATTGTACAGTAGTTCACTTATACAAGTTTTTTGTTTTCTTTTCCTTCTCCGTACTTGTCCATATGCATTGCCCCCTAAAAGGGGTTAATTTCGCCATTTCCTCAAAATCGCGATTTAGGTAGACCCCTAGTTATACAGTCATTCAGGGACAAAAGTGCAGTGGGGTAGAGAAGTCTATTGAAACGTGGTAGACAGAGTTGAGCCATGGTAACGTAAGCTTCACTGTGACCTTGGAAGACAAGGATCTTGCAGGATTCTTAAATCCTGTCAATGTGATCTCAAAGCAACAGTGCCCTTGTTGGCATAATAAAGGCGTACAAGTCTTATTTGCTGTTCCCAGGTCAACATGTCTGTGCTGTGCACCAAGCTGCCTTTTATACAGACAGCTGCTGCAAGTTAATGCAACTTCATTTAAAGTAGGGAGACATATTGCCCCGCTAGGCTTAAGGGTAGCAGTGGAAGTTGTGAGAATATGCAGCTCATCATGTGGTAACTCTGCTTAACAGTTTTTTCAGCAATTTCAGTGCTCTGTGACATAACACTTTAACACCATTGTTGTATATTCTTCAAGTGCCCTTCTAACAGTTCAATGCTACATAGATGGTTGCTGAGCTATAAAACAAATTATTATTTTAAAATTAAATTTGTTTTAATCAAAGGGGCGTCACTTGTTCAAGATCATTTCTTATTTACATGTGGCTTTATTATGGACTTTACTACACAGTTGTGGTGGTGGTATTAGTAGAAGTGGTAAAAATGATTAGCAGTAATGATACAGGTAAACCATACATCTAACCAGTGGCTTTGTCTCCATGCTCCAGGTATCAATATCTTCCTGGATGGATATGTCCCGACAGAGAACCTGCGGTTTAGAGAAACCTCTCTGGTTTTCAAGGTGGCAGAGACAGCTAATGAGGAGGAGATCACGAAGATGTGCAGGTACCAGTACCCCCGGATGAAGAAGCAGATGGGGGACTTTGAACTGGAGATCATCGAAGGGGAGTTCACGGACTCGGAAATCATGGTCATGTTGGGGGAGAACGGTAAGCTCTGGTATTTACTGCCTCATCGGACAAATACAATCCTGAAGCGAAAAAAACTAACCAAACAAAATGCTAAGTTTTGTCAATCTAGCCCTAGCATATGAACTTGTTGGCATTGACTAGGTACTACATTAAAAAACATAATTTAAAAAAAAAAAGACTATTGTATTAATTCTCGTATTAAATCTTGGACTCAACTGTTTTTCAGGAACCGGTAAAACAACATTCATCAGAATGCTGGCTGGAAGACTTAAACCTGATGAAGGAGGTAGGTAGAATTATTTTTTTTTTTGGTGTTTGAGTATGGTTCTGGGATGTGCATTATTGTGCAATTTAACAGTGATTTAGCAGTACTCAAAAGAACTTTTATAAAGCTGGTTTCACAGACCCTGATTAGAACTAATCTTGGACTACATTACCTCCAATAACTTTAGGTAGTCCAAAGTTAATGTTTGTCAGGGCCTGTGAAACCAGCTGATACTATTCTGTAGCAGTCTTTCTCAATGTTTCAGAAATGCTTGTGGTTATATACAGTGGTTTGCAGATGTATTTTTTTTTTTTCACATTTTCTTGGCACCTGAGCATACTCCACGGGGCTTTCAAATTAGACTTTAAATTTTAAATTAGTCCAAAATTAATGTTTATCAAAATAAGTAAGATTTACAGAGAAAAACAGATTAATCTCAGTTGCAAAAGTATTCAACCCCTTTGCTACTGCAGCCCTAAATCAGTTCAGGTGCAATTGATTTGTTTGAAAGGTCACAGAATCAGTGATATGGTTTCAGCCCGTGTGTACTCAAAGTGGTTTAACTCAGGTATATAAAGACTTTCAAGCTGCAACTCACATAGTGATCCAACAAAGCTACCATGAAGACCTAGGAGCTTTCGAAACAAGTCAGAGATAAAGTGGTAGAGAGGCACAGAGCAGGAGAAGGGTACAAGAACATTTCAAAGGCGCTGATTATCCCTCTCAGCACAGTGAAGTCCATCATTAAGAAGTGGAAGATGCATCATACCACCCAGACACTACCCAGATCAGGTCGCCCTCCCAAACTGAGCAGCCGGGCAAGCAGGAAACTTGTTCAGGATGTGACTCTGAAGCCAACAATGACCTTGAGAGATCTGCAAAGTTCTGTGTCTGAGATGGGAGTCAGTGTTCACACATCAACGATAAACCAGTCCCTACATAAAGCTGGCCTGTATGGACGGGTGGCAAGAAAGAAGCCATTACTCAAAAAGCCTCATCTTAAAGCACGTATGGAGTTTGCGAAAAAATCATGTAGATGATACTGCAGACATGTGGAAAAAGGTTTTGTGGTCAGACAAGACAAAAATTGAACTTTTTGGTCTAAATTCCAAGCGTTACGTCTGGCGCAAGCCCAACACCCAGTCAACACCATCACAACTGTCAAGCACAGTGGTGGCAGCATCATATTATGGGGATGCTTCTCTTCAGCAGAAACTGGGAAGCTTGTCAGGATAGAGGGGAGAATGGATGGTGCAAAGTACAGGCGAATCCTTGAGGAAAACCTGTTTGAGTCGGTCAGCCAAGACTCTGACTTTGGGGAGGAAATTCACATTTCAGCAGGACAATAACCCGAAGCACAAAGCCAAAGCCACTCTGGAATGGTTGAACCAAGAAGAGAATTAATGTTCTTGAGTGGTCGAGTCAAAGTCCTGACTTGAATCCAATTGAAAAATGTATGGCGAGACTTGAAGATTGCAGTCCATCAACGATCCCCAACAAATTTATCAGAACTGGAGCAATATTCCTGTGAAGAATGGGCAAATATTTCACCATCCAACTGTGCAAAGCTAGTAGAGACCTATCCAAAAAGACTCATAGCAGTAATTGCTGCAAAAGGTGCTTCTACCAAGTACTGACTTAAGGGGCTGAATACTTATGCAACCTGTAAATTTCATTTTGTAAATTTTTTGCTGACATTTAACTTCCTCCTCATATAACAGTGTTCAGTTTAACCACTACAGCTTTGAATAAAAAAGTTTGTCTGAAAAACTGCATAGATTATTTGTAATTCAACAAAATGTGACATTATTGGTAGGGGGTGAATACTTCTGCAAACCACTGTATGGCCAATACACTCATAGTGTTAAATACTTAAGTTAATTAAGTTTTTCTCTTAGGAACAACTAGCCTGAATTTAATACAATTTTGTATTGTTTGTTAAAAGAAGTTACTTCACATATTGTTAATATAGGTAACTGACTTATTCTCATTGCTGGTGATTTGTGATTTTGAGGGCCATTATCTTGTGAACTGCTGGTCTGTTTTTGCTGGAACTATGCTTGGGCATTGGTTATGAACTGTTAGTAATTGTGGGGATAGAAATAACTACAACTGCATAGACGTCAGAGCCACTGTTTGTTTTATTGAGCCACACAGCAGAGGTTTAAGCTGCAGCTTAAAGCTGCTATGGAGTCTCATCCCTGATTTTTGTCTTGCATACCTTGCTTATCTCTCTTTTATCGTACAGGGGAAGTACCAGTTCTGAATGTGAGCTACAAACCACAGAAGATCAGCCCCAAGTTTAAAGTAAGAAGTGCATTTTCAGTGTAACCAAACACTTAATACTTCAGCTTTAATCAACAGAATTGTTCATGAATTGCTTGTGGTCTTTCTTTGTAGGGAAGTGTCCGCCAGCTGCTTCATGAGAAGATCAGAGATGCGTACACTCATCCGCAGTTTGTAACTGATGTCATGAAACCCTTGCAGATAGAAAACGTTATTGATCAAGATGTAAGTTTATAATGTGTGTTTAATTCTACACTGGAGTCATCATTGATTACCTGTGCCAGTGTGACCTAGATTTGTGATGCACGACAGACTGTAAACTTAACTCAAACTTTGATAGCTCAAAGTCAGATAATTCTGATTTACTTATATTCCTTACCTGTTAAAACCATTCTCGCTAACCAATATCGTGAACTTTTTACCATCCTTTTTTTGCACCCTCAGCCTAACAACTATGTTCTGGAACCAGTGTGATTCTGGCACTTTGTTAGAAAGTTTTACAAAGTTTGTGCTCTATCTAGACATAGCAGCAAAATAGTCTAAGTTTTTTTTTTTTTAAAACAGGTATTTAATGAAATTGAACAAATATTTAAATATTTTAAATCTCTTTTCTGTTTTTGCAGGTCCAGAATCTATCTGGAGGTGAATTGCAGCGTGTAGCTCTGGCCCTTTGTTTAGGAAAGCCGGCAGACGTCTACCTGATTGATGAGCCCTCAGCATACTTGGACTCAGAGCAGCGTCTCATAGCTGCCAGAGTCATCAAGCGGTAAGTGCTGTGAACAGCATTTTTTGCTTTGTTTTTTATATCTTTGGTTTGTGCTAGATCACTGACAGGGCATTTTGAGTGACATCTCAATTTATACTTTTTCTTCCTGTTCTCTTAGTTTCATCCTCCATGCGAAGAAAACTGCCTTTGTGGTAGAGCACGATTTTATAATGGCGACCTATCTGGCAGATCGTGTGATTGTGTTTGACGGTATTCCATCCAGGAGCACAGCTGCCAATATGTAAGGGACTGGGTGATTCACTACTGTACATGTTTTGACAGGAAAAAAAACAAGCATTTTGGAAGTAACCACAAACTCTAATTTCATACAGTGTATCAAAAACAAAATCCGAGAGGGAGAGAGAGGAGAGATTTTACATAAAACTCAATCAGATAACAAGCACCGAAAAATACAATTTAATAAAAACTAAAAAACAGAACCCCTATTTCTAATTGATTATTTTCTAATGTTGACTAATTTTCTAATGTTTTACTCTGTGCTTTGTAAATTACAGGCCACAGACACTACTCGCTGGAATGAACAAGTTCTTAGGACAGCTGGAGATCACCTTCAGGAGAGATCCAAACAACTTCAGACCAAGAATCAACAAGATGAATTCTATCAAGGTAAAATGCATTTTGGGGGTAACGTACTATAGAGCCCCACTGAATTAGAGCAACAAAGTAGCTAAGTAAATGTTCCGCTTATTCAGCATCCTACTAAGTGTGGGACCACTCGTGCTAGTTGTGGTGCTTGGGGATTGAATTTTTATCCCACTCACCCACCTTGACATAATAACTTAGCATCCCAAACTAGATCACATCCCCTGTTTAAGAATAAGATTTTAATACAGCCTTATACATTTAGAATCAGTGGCAAATAACTGGGTGGGATATTTGTTGTGTATTTTATGACTGAAAAACAGGTTTCTGGAATGGTAACTGCCCACATTGGTGCAGTACAAAATAATGCTGTTCATTTCCTGGCCTTACAGAGTTGTTCACAGTAAAAATAACAGACCACTAACAATGAAAAAAGCACACAAATATGCCTTTCAAAAAGATTCAGTTGTGTTGACTTTCCTGACAAATACATTATTTTTAAATTAGAAGTTATAAATTCTGCAATATTTAACTCTTAATTTCCCCTTTTCTTAAACAGGATGTCGAGCAGAAGAAAAGTGGAAATTACTTTTTCTTGGATGACTAAACCTATTCCTTGCAAAGCGAGAGAAATAAATGCATTCATGTTAGTCTGCATAGCATGTCCATATCTGACAGTAAGCACCACAAATTCCATCTTTCTATCCAGCAGATATGTGTTTTTTCCAGTAGATTGGGGCCACCACCACATTTTGACTGAAATGTACTGTAGGGAATTGAGGAAAAGAAGTTGTTCAATTCTCACATTTTCTAGGCTTCTGGTCCAATGCCATTATAAACTGACATACACTTTTTATTCAGACTTTATGTATATTATCTCTTTCCCGTACTGGGAAAACAGGATAGGTTAGAAATGTTCTTGACAACACAGCGGAGTGTGTGTGCGTAGTATGATGTGGAATGACGATCGGCAAGAACCGTAACCTGACGTTTATTTTAAAGGGAATTAAAAAAAGAAAATAAATTTAAAAGGAAAAGTGACTGATGTGTTTGTTTTTTCTTTTTACCTAAAATGATTTTGTGGGCCTTTATTTCTTTACTCTGAAGAATTAACCTTCATGTATATAGCGGATTTAAAAATGAGTCCTACTTAAGTATATGAAGAACTCTTTCACAGTTTACTGCTGGGATCAAGGAAAACGTGTTTCCTTAACCAGTCGTGCCTTTTTATCCTGGAGACACCAGATGCTATTGGAATTGGTGCAGTAAACATGACTGATAAACTGCCAGGAGAGCTGAACAATAACAAGTGCCCTCCAGCAGACATGCCGGGTGAATTCTGACACTTGAGGGTTGAGTAAGGAGCAGATAACACGAGGAACTTGAAACATTTAGATTTATTTAACTGTTCAGTTATGTTTTAAATATTAAATATTAAATTCCCCAAACCTTGCATAAGGTATAGCAATTTAAAAACACGTTATTGTAATGTTTTGGGGTTTTGTTTGCACAAATTACTCATTCATTTGCTTTTGCTTGAGGAGGAACTAATATATATATATATCTATATATATATATATATAATATATATATATATATATATATATATACACACACACACACAGTACTGTGCAAAAGTTTTAGGCAGGTGTGAAAAAATGCTGTAAAGTAAGAATGCTTTCAAAAATAGACATGGTAATAGTTTATATTTATCAATTAACAAAATGCAAAGTGAGTGAACAGAAGAAATCTACATCAGTCAATATCTGGTGTGACCACCCTTTGCCTTCAAAACAGCAGCAATTTTTCTAGGTACACTTGCACACAATTTTTGAAGGAACTCTGCAGGTAGGTTGGCCCAAACATCTTGGAGAACTAACCACAGTTCTGGATTTAGGCAGCCTCAGTTGCTTCTCTGTCTTCATGTAATCCTACACAGACTCAATGATGTTGATCATACCATCGCTTCCAGGACTTGTTCTCATTTACGCTGAAGATAATTCTTAATGACTTTTGCTGTATGTTTGGGGTCGTCGTCATGCTGCAGAGTAAATTTGGGGCCAATCAGATGCCTCCCTGGTGGTATTGTATGATGGATAAGTATCTGCCTGTACTTCTCAGCATTGGGGAGACCATTAATTCTGACCAAATTCCAACTCCATTTGCAGAAATGCAGCCCCAAACTTGCAAAGAATCTCCACCATGCTTCACTGTTGCCTGCAGACACTCATTCGTGTACCACTCTCCAGCCCTTCGGCGAACAAACTGCCTTCTGCTACAGCTAAATATTTCAAATTTCTGACAAGACTTCTCCGGACAGTAGATGGGTGTACCAGGGTCCCACTGTTTTCTGCCAATTCTGAGCTGATGGCATTGCTGGACATCTTCCGATTGCAAAGGGAAGTAAGCATGATGTGTCTTTCATCTGCTGCAGTAAGTTTCCTTGGCCGACCACTGCGTCTACAGTCCTCAACGTTGCCCGTTTCTTTGTGATTCTTCAAAAGAGCTTGGACAGCACATCTGGAAATCCCTGTCTGCCTTGAAATTTCTGCCTGGGAGAGACCTTGCTGATGCAGTATAACTACCTTGTGTCTTGTTGCTGTGCTCAATCTTGCCATGGTGTATGACTTTTGACAGTAAACTCTTCAGCAACCTCACCTTGTTAGCTGAGTTTGGCTGTTCCTCACCCAGTTTTATTCCTCCTACACAGCTGTTTCTGTTTCAGTTTCAGTTAATGGTTGTGTTTCAACCTACATATTGAATTGATGATCATTAGAACCTGTTTGGTATAATTGTTTAATCATACACCTGACTCTATGCCTACAAAATCCCTGACTTGGTGCAAGTGTACCTAGAAGAATTGGTGTTGTTTTGAAAGCAAAGGTTGGTCACACCACACTTCTGTTCACTCACCTTGCATTTAGTTAATTGATAGATATAATCTATTAACATGTTTATTTTTGAAAGCATTCTTACTTTACAGCATTTTTTCACACCTGCCTAAAACTTTTGCACAGTACTGTGTGTGTGTGTGTATATATATATATATATATATATATATATATATATATATATATATATATATATATATATATATATACACACACACACACACACACACACACACACACATACCGTGCCTTGCAAAAGTATTCAGACCCCTGACCAATTCTCTCATATTACTGAATTACATATGGTACATTGAAATTTCGTTCTGTTCGTTTTTTTTTTTTTTTTTTTTTTTAAAACACTGAAACTCCAAATCAATTATTGTAAGGTGACATTGGTTTTATGTTGGGGAAATATTTTTAAGAAAAATAAAAAACTGAAATATCTTGCTTGCATAAGCATTCAACCCCCACACATTAATATTTGATAGAGCCACCTTTCACTGCAATAACAGCTTTAAGTCTTTTGGGGTAAGTGTGTACCAGCTTTGCACACAGTGTCGGAGTGATTTTGGCCCATTCTTCTTGGCAGATTTGCTCCAGGTTGTTCAGCTTGGTTGGACGATGCTTGTGGACCGCAGTTTTCAAACAGTGCCACAGATTCTCAATGGGATTGAGGTCAGGACTTTGACTGGGCCACTGTAGGACATTCACTTTTTGTTCTTGAGCCACTCCAGTGTTGTTTTGGCCTTGTGCTTGGGAACATTATCCTGTTGAAAGGTGAATTTCCTCCCAAGCTTCAGTTGTTTAGCGGACTGAAGCAGATTATCTTGTAGTATTTTCCTGTACTTTGCTCCATCCATTCTTTCTTCAATTGTAACAAGATGCCCAGTCCCTGCTGATGAGAAGCATCCCCACAGCATGATGCTGCCACCACCATACTTCACTGTAGGGATGGTGTGTCTTGAGGCATGGACCGTGTTAGGTTTGCGCCACACATAGCGCTTTGAGTTTTGGCCAAAAAGCTCTATCTTGGTCTCATCTGACCACAAAACCTTTTCCCACATCGCAGCTGGGTCACTCTCATGCTTTCTGCCAAACTCCAGAGGTGCTTTCAGATGGTACCTTTTGAGTAATGGCTTCTTTCTTGCCACCCTCCCATACAGGCCAGTGTTATGCAGAGCTCTTGATATGGTTAACTGGTGCACCATTACTCCACTCCCAGCCACTGAACTCTGTAGCTCCTTCAAAGTGATTGTTGGCCTGTCTGGCTTCTCTCACAAGTCTTGTTTGAGCGCTGAGTTTTGCGGGACGGCCTTTTCTTGGCAGTGCCTGGGTGGTGTGATGCAGCTTCCACTTCCTGATTATTGATCCAACTGTGCTCACTGGGATATCCAAACACTTAGATTATTTTGTACCCTTTTCCTAATCTATGCATTTGTATTACTTTATCTCTAACTTCCGTAGAATGCTCTTTGGTCTTCATTTTCCTTCAGCGTGCCCCATGGTGGCGGTGGGGTTATGGTATGGGCAGGCATAAGCTATGGACAACGAACACAATTGCATCTTATCAATGGCAATTTGAATGCTCAGAGATACTGTGACAAGATCCTGAGGCCCATTGTCATGCCATTCATCCGCCACCATCACCTCACGTTTCAGCATGATAATACACGGCCACATGTCACAAGGCTCAGTACACAATTCCTAGAAGCTGACAATGTCCCAGTTCTTCTATGGTCTGCATACTCACCAGATATGCCACCCATTGAGTATGTTTGGGATGCTCTGGATCGACGTGTACGACAGCATGTTCCAGTTCCCGCCACTATCCAGCAACTTCGCACAGCCATTGAAGAGGAGTGGGACAACATTCCACAGGCCACAAGCAACAGCCTGATCAATTCTATGCGAAGGAGATGTGTCGCGCTGCATGACAGAAATGGTGGTCACACCATTTCTGGTGGTTTTTTGATCCATGCAATTACCTTTTTTTTTTTTTTTTTTTTTTTAAAAGGTATCTGTGACCAACAGATGCATATCTGTATTCCCAGTGATGTGAAATCCATAGAGTAGGGCCTAATGAATTTACTTCAATTGACTGATTTCCTTATATGAACTGTAACTCAGTAAAACCTTTGAAATTGTTGCATGTTGCGTTTTTTTTTTTTTCTTCACTTTGTGCCCACAGTGCCAGCCCAGGTACATCTCAATAGTGCAGCACTAATACAAAGAGAGACCAAAGTAGACCACATTCAATAATAAACAATACAACAATTACACATCCAAGCAATAGCAATAAAAACACATGCAACCTACACATGTATACATACAATACACAAATGTTAAAAGATACAGATACAGATATTTAAAAACAAGTTCACCTCAAACACAGATTACACTGAACAGCAGTTTTAAAACCAGAGAGGAGTATTCCAAGCACTTGCTGACAGAGGTATAACACAGCGAACTGAACGAGAATAAAATAGGACCTTCTGCCACTTAATGGTTGAAGAGGATAGCGACTAAGGTTATCGTAAGTAGAATGCCAATTCCAGTCCTTCAATACAACCCTACAAGCACGCTGTTGCACAGACTCAAGCTTCTTAGCATTGTATTTTTTAAATGGGGCCAGACAAAACAGTTGTACTCTAAAATAGGTCTTACCAAACTTGTAAAGATGTAAATCATTCACTTTTGGCTTTCTTTTGTAAGCTAGTCAGTTTATTTCTGTAAGTACGAAAGCTTCTTAAGCAATGGGTGTATCGAGTTGTTTGGCCCATCTAAATAATCTACTTTTAACCCTAATGCTTTTTATAAGAAGTTCAGCAGACAACCATGGTTTAGAAAATGCAGTACAATTTATCATTAGTTTGGATGGAATGTTTCACAATGTCTAAATAATAGTAGCTACATTTAGCCCAGGAATCCTCAACATGAGGAAACCCAGGTGGGGAATGGCAAGTTACTTAACAGCTCATTAGCCCAATCAGCCAATTTATAGACTCAGAAGGATTGCTCGAGAGTGCTGGAGAAGATATGTAAAAACTCAGCTTAATTATACTATAATTAGAAGAGTCCAATGGAGCTTCAGCTGAAATAAATGGAAAAAAAAAAAACAATGACATTTGAGCTACAAGCATAGTCAATTAAAGCAGCCCCAGATGTGTTAATACGAGTAGGCTGACTAACAAGCTGGCACAGACCTAAACAGTCTAGGCTATTTAAAAAGATCTGTTGAGTGAAATGATCTGTCTAATAAGTTACCATTAAAATCACCAACCAGTAACAGCTCACAATCACTGGACATAAAATGTGAAGCCTTAACTAGAATACAACAATGGTAATGAGTTTACTGAAGGGGGGCCTGTGATAGACACCCGGAAGCATCGTCTTCAAACCCAATTTCATTTCAACCCAAAACAATCACAGCCATTGCTGGGAATGTCTGATCTTAACCTTGGAGAGGCACTATTGTGTACAAACAGTAAGATGCCTCCACCCCTTCTATTCCTATCGACCCTGTAGTTTATATAATTAGAAGATGGACCACTCAGTCCTTAATATTCTCATCCAACCAAGTTTCAGTAATAGCAATACCAATTGGATGACTGGGTTGGTATTTAAACCATAAATGGAAGTGATCAACTTTGTTAACTGTTCTCCTAGCATTAGAAAGGAATCCAGACATATTAAGATACTGAGAAGGTCCTGGGTTAGGATGGATGTCCCCACTAAGTAACCTTAAAGCATGTATGAATAGTATTGGGTGAGAGCGTACAATGGATGTGAAGTAAAAAGTGTCAGACTGATTGATACTGGTTAGCCAGTATAAAGAGAATGAGTAAAATCCATTAAAATACTTGATTTAGTGGAAAACCTGTAGGAACTGGGTTGGGTATTGGGTTGGCTATTCTCAGAGGTGTAGGACCTAAAAGGTAGCCAAAACAACAACAGCCAAAGTAGTGAACACAGCAATACCAAAAACAGACCAATATAAATAAATACATTGTTAATTCAACTAAGTAAAACCCAAAATCCAAGTAATAAAACCCAGGAAAGTTAAAGTTAATTCCATATTGTTAGTTAGGCCTCATGTGAATTCAGCCTCTAGCTATACCTGCTCCTGCTGGTAATAATGTTGAACCAGGCCTAAGGAGAGTTCAGAGCTGTTTTAGCACAAGACAACACCACAGAACATCCAGTATCCTGGTCCGTCTGTCCTTAACTTGTCTGCCACTTTCGCTGCCGCTCTCACCAACAGGGAGGATTTTACTTTGAAGCAGTATTAAGTAGAAGATCCTGTGAATAACAAATCAGCAGCTGAAGCAGTCCAGAATTCTATTAGAATTCAGCTTGAAAGAACACATTTTTAAAACAATACCACCAATAAAAACATAAAAATAACAGTTCAAACTACGATTTAAAATAACGTCAGCCACAAAACAGCCCGTTGTCCTCGTCTGTCTGTCCTTAACTTGTCTGCCTCTGCTGCTCACATCAACAGGGATTTTATTTTGAAGCAGTAAGAAGATCCTGTGAATCACCAAATCAACAGCTGACGCAACAGGTGTCTCAGAATGAAGCAGTCCAGAACTCAGTATGTCTGTTGCTGCTCATGTTTATGCCCCAGGATGAAGAGTAA
Organism: Polyodon spathula; assembly: GCF_017654505.1. Lineage (NCBI taxonomy): Eukaryota > Metazoa > Chordata > Actinopteri > Acipenseriformes > Polyodontidae > Polyodon > Polyodon spathula. The sequence goes on along the minus strand of NC_054535.1, from coordinate 44,261,357 downwards.
AACCAGGATGCATTAGTTAACCTCTTTTTTTTTTTTTTTTTTTTTAATCCGAGTCAAAGGGAAGGACTTTAAATAGCAAGCCAGGTCTTGTCTGCTTAATACATCTTCCAGCATGGGTTTTATCAGGTATAGATAAGGGTGTATTTTTTTTTTTTCACGGTTATCACACTTCTATGAAATTTACCCCTTGCTGTGTAATATGTAGTTCCCCATGAAAATTCCAATTTCTGAAAGAATACTGCAATACATATTTTCTATCCCTTAAAAATAAATACAACAAGCATTTGCCTTATTGACGCACTGCCTGTTACACTACATTTAGGAGGGTGGCAGGTGGTTCAATTTGCTTCCAGTTAATGATTGAGCACACTGGCTGCATCACATATCAAAAATACTTCTGCTTAAGATCACTCTGTCCAGTTAGTTTTAACTTAGATTTTCATCTTGGACATAAAAGTACGGTACAATTTAGCATTTACTGTGTTTCAGGTAAGCCTTTTTTTACAGTGAAAAATACAGTCCCAGGTATAGACCATTAAGACTGGGGAGCTTTACACTAAACCTTGGCTAAACCATTAATGCTCCAGTACCAATCAAGTTTCTAATTTTAACCATTAACATTCAGCATAATACAAAGGAACATATCTAGAAGATATTTACCAGCACAATAACTTTTAAACATTAACTGAACAGTAAAATGTAAATTCAAATTAACAATTGTTTAAAAAGTTGATTGGTAATTATTACCCCTCCCGGTTTCCATTAATTCTGCTTCCAATCTCCTTCAGTTTAAACTGGGATTAACCAGCTTTTACAAACTGCTTTAAGTTTCCTATATACTACATAAATCAGTAAGGCTGCCACATTAATGTTTTTTTGTAAATCTGTGAACCTTTGTAGATTCTGAACAGGCTCTTGAGTATCGGTGCTGGCATGCAAGTTGTAAAGAAATACTCGTCTACAGCCAATCTTTGCACACAAAAAAAGGCTTGGTTTTAAATTAACCAGAATGCCAGCGAGTCTGTATGCAAGGGCAGCACAAGATAAAAGTAAACTGAAGATAGATACAGACTTCTCAGCTGCTTAGTGTTTACAGATTTTCTAAATGTTTACTGATAATAAGCTAAATGGAGGAGTTTAAAGGTGACAGTGTTATTAAATCAGCAAAACTACAGTCTGTAATCCGTAGTCTCGTTAAATTAATAAAAACACCAGGTGGTCATTTGAGGAGCTGGGAATGTTTAATTTCAGTGGTCTTAATGAATAATCTACTTTGAATACTTATCACCTTAAACCCAAATACTTGGATGAAATAAGTTCAGAAGGTTAAGCTCATGTTAAGGAGGCGATCAGACACAGTTAAATACAAAGCCAACCAAAAGTGCTACAAGATGATTTATTTATTTATTTATTTAATTTTTATTAGATATCCCAGCTAACAATATATAAAACATCAGACAAAGGTGCCACATTCTTAGTTTCCAAAAAGCCAACAATAGTTTCAGACAAAAATGATTGTAACAATCAACTGCAGTGTACTCACCTCAAAAACAAAACAAAATTGTTAGTTCTCTTAAAGACTTTCCAAAATGGACATTTTAAAAGTCAACCCTGCATACACACACACACACGAAATGTTTCCTTATACATACAATACTTAAATCTTTGGTTTCTCCAAAGTCACAATTTTTGATACATTCACATAAAAAAACACAGGTATTCTCCACTTTTTGAGTTTACAATTATTTTTTTCCTACAAACAAAATAATTGAGGTATTTCCATGAATACAAAGAAATCATCATAAACAGTGCAAAAACAAAACATTAGGTGCATCAGGACAATTCTTTAAATCCAGCTAAACAAAGTTCAACTATACCTATCCTCAGTGCCACTAAGCCACTTCATAAAACACCAGCTTCAGGTCAGTCACAAAAGCTGCTTCTGTGGAGTACCAGTGCTGTCTCATAACTGACTGGGTGTGGTTTTAGTTACTGGTTGTTCTTGATCGCACTGAATCATTTTTTAAATCTTTGTAAGGTGGTGCCTGTGCTCTTTTATATATGTATATAATGTTTGTTTTTTATATGCAGTGCGTGGCACACACCTTGCTAAGTAGATCCTGCTAGGGTTTGGGAAAACAATGCCACAGTATGGCATGTTGACAACTGGGAACAGGACGGTTAAATGAATCAAAGATCTGCAGAGGAGACGACTGCATGCAGGGTGTTGAGATTTGGGCAGGTAAGGGGGGGGTGGGTCTCCACAGAAGTAAGGACTACAGGCAATATAGAAAAGCAGCTAGTTGTGTTAGCAAAAGTAGTTGGGTCAAAAGGCGGCATTATATTTCACACAGTTTACACACAATAACACCCCATGGCATTTTAGTTTTGACATACATCTGTTGAGCAGTTCCTGGGAATATGGGTTAGCCACAGACTTCTGATCTAAAACAGCCCAAGGTGCAATATCAAGTGGAATCAGAAAAACCACCATCTTAAAGAAATGCCTTGTACACCTTAAAAGCCAACTATATTATAAATGCATTCATGACAAAAACCTAAAAATCCAACAGGTAATGATTTTGCAAACCAGTTTGCAATACAAAAAAAAAAAAAAAAAACAATCCAATGTTGCAGACCGATGGCAGCTAAACTGCTAAATGATTCAGTAATCATTCAGCAAATTTTTTAAGTAAAAGGAAGGCACTTAAGATTTTTTAAATAAAAACTATTGTGAATGCAGTATATCTTGAGGATATGAACCTGGTTATTGAAAGGTTAGGAAAAGATCAAAAGGTCTACTAACATCAATGCTAGATCTGATGATCGATCAAGCATAAAATGTAAACCTGCTGTGGTTTACCAAGACATTCACACATGTATTAATTGTAATTATGATCAATACACACGTCACTATAATGTTAAACCAGATTTGAATACAAGTCGCAAGATACCCAACCAATTAAAATATAAAACGACAAGATTAGATTTCACAATGAATTCAGTACTTTCAAAGTGAAAATAAGATATTTTAAAACAGTGCCCAATACCTGGAACTTCAGGAAATAATTTCACCCATTTCAGAAATAGCAAATTTGAAAGAAATCTTGTATTTAACAGTCCAATTGTTTCAGCAGACTGGGCAGATACAACCTGATCCCAGAAAAGCCAATGTGGCAAAGGAGACAGAAACACCTACTTAAGCAAACTCAGTGGCTGAGCATAACAATTTCAGCTTTAAAACAAACAAACAAAAAAAAAAAAACACAAACCAGTAGCTTTTTGCATTTTTTTTTTTTACATAATACTAACTTATAATTTTTCGGTTTTGTTTAACTGTCCCTTAAATCTATATTTTCTGCCTAAAATAGTGTTAATTTAACTTCTGTTTGAGTAAATATTACCTTTAAAAAGATTACCTTTTTTTTTTTTTTTTTTTTTTTTTTTTTTTACAGGCTAACCTGTAAAAATTACAGGGTAGTCTGTAGTGCAAGTTAGTGAAAAGGGTCAGTGTAACACTTAAATCAATGAATTCTCTTTTTTTCATTTACAATTAGAAAATTCAAAAAATGGAATTGTTGAAAATCATTATAATTTTGTTTTTTGTTTTCTCCCCTGCCCTTTCATTATACAAATGGCAAGCATTTTAAAGTTATGCCATTGTTTGACTTTCCATTATTTTAGCAGGACTAACAAAAAACGAAAGACGTGTAATTTCAAACCACCACTCAAATTTCTTTTTTTTTTTCCCTGAAAAAACAAAAATTAAAGCAAAAGCGCCAATTTTTGTATTGTAAATGAAGACTATATTTAGATTTTTTTCAACTTCAGGAAACATTCAAAAAATTGAATTGTTAAGCATTACACTGACCAAAAAGCCAAAGTTCTATAAAGATTCAAGCAGAAGCATCATGGTCTATCCTATGGTTCTTCCATTTTCCTCTGATAATTACCTCTGTAACTCCACTCATCATGACTATGCTGGTAATTCCCTCTTCCTCCTCTGTAGCCTCGAGCTCTTTTATAGTGGCCTCTCTTATCCCCATTAACTGAGTGACCAGAATGCTGATGATCAAACTTCTCCTTAGCAAATTTTGGATCCCTGTAACCTCTCCCATCCCTAGAACCTCTATCCCTATACTCTCTCCTGTCACCTGCCCATTTATCATCAAATCTCCTTTCCTTAAAGGATTGGCTATAGTAAGACCGGCCCTTGCTCCATGTTGCATCACTGTGGTCACCTTCATGCTGCAAATCCTCGACAAGATGACTGCCATGGAGTGGATTATCAGTTTCTTGCTCTGTCGCTATATCTTTAGGAACAGCCCCCTTTCTGCTGCTGCTCCCTCCCTCATTGGTAACCAATTCCCCATCTAGACTTTTTTCACCTACAGTAAATAATGGTGAACTGCTACCTTCTTGTACTAAGTGCACAGGTCTATATACAGTTGTAGTGGCTGCCCTCCTTTCAGTCTCCGATACAGGCTGTGCTGATGGGGGCTCTGCCATAGAATCAACACTGTGTTCGCTCTTAGCGAGTGGCTGTTCCTTAGAGGACAAAACCTGATGTGCCTGTTTCTCAGTGGTTCTTGTTGCTGGGGGAAGTGGCTTTTGGAAGAGCACTTCCTTTTTTGGCTCACCGAGCCTTCCCTCACTTTGTACCGTGAAAACATTATGACCACTGTCCTTACTGGCTGAATTTTCAACTACTGGGCTACCTCTTTCCTCCTCATCTGCGGGACTGACATTGAAATATTCCCCGGCAATGGGATTTCCTGTAGGAAACCCCTGGATTTGGTATCCCAAGTGGAAAGGTGGATAAATTGAAGGGGCGACAGGATAGCGGCCCAAGAACACATTGGGCCCATATGCTGGCCACTGGAGTCCCCCCATGTGTACGAGGGAACGTGGCACAATAGGTATCTGGTTATAGCTACTGCATGGTAGGCTTTCAAGACAGTAATTTACATCAAAGCAGGGCTCTCCATCCAGAGATGGAGTTACTACAGTTGCTGGTGGAGGTGCTGGTGGTGGTTGTGTTTTGCTATCAGCTTGTTCACACTGACCATGAGCTCTTCCATCAGCTGGCAAGGGCGGGTCCCTGTGGTCTTCAATCGGCATGGTGCAGTTGTCCAAGGTGGAGCGGACACTTTGATTTGTGGCAGTGCCCTCTGGGAACCAACCATCTATGTATGAAGCAGGGCTGGGCATTTTGGGCAGCACTGCACAGGCATTGTAATGAGCCTGATGCAGGGGAAAGAGGTAGGAATGGGGTGGCCACATGGGACAACTGTAAGCCTGTCGAATAAGTAAATACATACATTACACTATGTAACACAATTTTTGTTCCTGGGTAGTAAGTGTTATTTCCTAATTGCTTATGCCTCAAAAGTATAGAAAATGGCTATTATTCCCCACAAACTTTGCTTTTGTGACCAGGACAGTGATATTTAGAAATGTACCTATTTCCAATGAGAAAACGGTCTTTTCGTTCACATAAAGTCAGAAAAAAACAACATATAAATCCAAATTAACATGTATTTATACTAAAGTAATACAAAAAAAAAAAAAAAAAAAAAGTCCAGTATATCCTGGTGGAAGCACTCGCCTTGCTCCTCCGAGTACGCTCCCATGTTCTCCTTGAATTTATCAAGATGAGCATCAAGGATATGGACTTTGAGGGACATCCTACAGCCCACTGTGCCGTAGTTCTTCACCAGATTCTCAACCAGCTCCACAGTTTTCGGCCTTGTGATTGCCTAGGAAGCCCCGAACCACTGCGACAAAGCTGTTCCAAGCTGCTTTCTCCTTACTAGTGAGCTTCTTGGGGAATTCATTGCACTCCAGGATCTTCTTTATCTGTGGTCCGACGAAGACACCAGCTTTGACCTTTGCCTCAGACAGCTTAGGGAAGAAGTCTTGAAGGTACTTGAAGGCTGCCGACTCCTTATCTAGAGCTCTGACAAGTTGTTTCATAAGGCCCAATTTGATGTGCAGTGGTGGCATCAGCACTTTCCGGGGGTCCACCAGTGGCTCCCACTTGACGTTGTTCCTCCCCACAGAGAACTCAGTCCGCTGTGGCCAGTCCCGCCTGTGGTAGTGCGCCTTGGTGTCCCTGCTGTCCCAAAGGCAAAGATAGCAGGGAAACTTGGTAAAACCGCCTTGGAGACCCATCAGGAATGCCACCATTGCAGCCTCTTGATGCCATCTCAGAAAAATGCAGATATGTATCCATTTAGGCAGCTGGAACTAAACTGAACTGGGTATTTATACTACTATTTATATTACTGGAAAGTTCTAGAAGTTACTCCAAGTTTACTCAGCACTGAATCTATCTGGAATGTTCTGGAAAATAGGTACATTTCAAAATATCACTGTCCTGGTCACAAAAGCAAAGTTTGTGGGGATTAATAGACATTGTCTATACTTTTGAGGCATAAGCAATTAGGAAATAACACTTACTACCCAGGAACCAAAAAAATAAAAAAAATAATTGTTACACTGTGTTATCCAAGAGCACTACTTGACAAGCCAGGCAGATACAGAAAGTAGAAAATAAATGAACAGACTGAAGCTTTCGGTATCAAAAAAAAAAAAGAAAGAGGTTTATAACCCTAATAAATGAAAACATGAATTTTACCTTTAAGCCAAGGTTAAAAAAGAACCTTAGAATGCCTTTATCTGCAAAAACAAAACAAAATCAAATGGTTATCTGGTCATTTGATCCTGTGTCAGTTCTAAGACCGACTGATACACTTTGAATTGTATACAACATTTAAGCTTGCGTAATAGTTATACCATTAGACCCAGATTTAATGCAAACATATGGCATTTCTTAATGGTCAGTTAAAAAAAAAAAAAGTATATTCTAGTGATTGAATGTCCGTAATTCTTCTTTGCTGGAAACTTAATATTGTGACGTCAAAATCCAGCATTTCATTTTCAGCTAACATACACTGCAAACCACACTTCAGGATTATGCCAAGTGCACACTGAAATTAGTTCAGTCACATTTGTTAAATGGTCATATACCATCATAAAAAGCAGTAATATATTAAAGTTCATTTTAACTAACTATAAAAAAAAAATTAATAAAATGTTAATATTATTTATTTTGAAAGTCTTACCACTTGGAAGATCGTCCCCATTTTTACAGTAGGAATACGGCGGTGAAGGGACATGCTCTCCCTTTTCATTACAAGGGAACCCGGGGTACAGGGAGTCCTGGTACAAGGCTGAGACCTGAGATAATGGCACTGCAGAGTGGCCAATAGCTGGCAGAGGAACAGGAAGTGGGGCATCCGGGGCCGCTATCACATGAGCTTGTGACACCATGGGGCTGGGCATCGTGGGAGGAGCATTAGGTACTGGAGAAATGCCTGTGAAATAAACACCTAACATTACACATTGGCTCCTTCATCAACAACTAACCGAGACGCAAAGGATACAAGTCGCTCACCTGTTTGACAGCAGGCTGCAGCCCCGTACAGTGGCGGGTCCGCTGGCAGGCAAGGGGGAGAGAAAGAGACAGGAGGCTGCGATCTGGCAGGAGCGGGAGCAGGGTTTGGACTTGTTGGCCTAGGGGTAAAGCTGTGGTTGCTGGAAGCCTGCAAGAGCACAAAAGGAGTATTAAAATAAACTCAAATACCATTACTTTCCCGATTAAGTGTATAATCCAGTATCAGCTATAAAAAGACCAATGACACAACAATTGCTCATTTAACCATTGTACATAGATACAAATGGCCAATGAACTAATAAGTGCACCACAATGTGTATTTAAACAAGTGTTATACAATCAAGAAGCCAAGTGACCATTAGAATTCACATTTCGCAAAATCTGAGTTAACCGAATCAAATAACTGGAAGATAAAGTATTGGAAATTGTTGCAATATTCTGGTCAACTTTGTGTTGCTGCGTTCAAGCAGAAAGAACTTTACCAAATCACACCTAAACATCACATTCCCCAACAGTGCATCATAAATCTTTTCAATTTTAAGCATGGCATTAACAGAAGTCTCACCTGTGCAGTAGAAGTTAGGTTTTGTGCTTTGGTTGGTTCAGAAGGGGAAACAGCTTTTTGGTATTTTTCTCCAACATTGGCACAGCGTGTCAGGTCTCTAACTTCATTGGTTTGATTCTGGTTTGATTAACAAGGGGAATTAGTTCAGTGGTTTCAGCTTTACTCCCTGTAGACATTACTATAAACCACAGTCACTTCAATCTGTCATCCTTTGCTTGAAATGCACAAGGGGTTTGTCTTGTCAGGACTGCCGCTCATTTGAAGTTATAAAATAGTCTATGGGTACCATGACAGACTTCAGTCACTGTCGCTCACCTATCATGAGTACCAATTTCACAAGTAAAATGTAAAACGTAAAAAACAAAAGTAAAACGTTTTGAAGGACGCGTATGCTCCTCTTTGTACGTCCCGAGTCGACGGGGGTGGCAGCGGCAGGCCGGTTTGAAAAAAAATAAATTGGGCATTTCAACTTGGGGAGAAAATGGTGTTAAAAAAAAAAAAAAAATTGTCGATTTCCACATAAAAAAAACCCACCCCAGGGGCAAAAAAGCTAAATAAAATAGACTGGAATAGCTTAAATGTCTTACCAGAGATTTGTTTTGCTCAACTTTCAGTCCTTGTTTGACACGTTGATTCTTTGGCTCTGCAAATATTGCACACAATCCTTGCATTTAATGAAAAAATATAGGTAAGGGTTCTCCTATTCAAGTAAAATATATTCAAGATACTGACCAGAAAAAGGGTTGACCCATGCTAAATACTGTTCTAAAGAGGGAAACGCAAACAGATTTTTGGTATAAGCTACTGTCTGGACATTTATGAACTAAACTGTCCAAGTAGTTGCAGATCTGAACACACCAGTAACTTGAAAGGTGTTTTGCATGAATATCATCTTGCATTATTTGCAGGACATTGGGTCCCTATCTGTGCAGAGCAAAATACAAAATACAACTTCAGTGTTAGACTACACATGCAGGGGATGTTTAAATGAACCAATATTTCACTTATCTGCAAGACAAATACAAAATTCCACAGATCTTATTTTGAATAATGCCTATCTGATTATGATGCAATATTTTCCTGTATGTTAATAAAGTGAATGAAAGTAAGTGTCTCATCCTAGACTTGATGCTAAAGGAGTTTTAAAAAAAAAATAAAATAAAAAGGGAACTCAAAACTACTGCTGACCTTTCTCTCCGGGTTCCCGCGACTCCACTCGCCGCCTTGAGGGCCGCTTCTCAGTATTCTGTGTTTTCTTTGGATTATTAGCATCACTGCTTTGAGTGGAGTTTTGACAAGCATTCTGGTTCTTTTCATTGAAAAATCAAAAGCACACACTAAGTTAGAATCATGCTTAATTGAAAATATACTTCGCGCGCACACATTTAAAACTAGACAAACATAACATATCGGGGTGGATTGTAGGTAAACCTAGGTCATGTGCTGTAAGGCACTATTTGAAGTGAGAAGCCATAAGCAATTTGCCATCCAAATGTGCTGCATTCAAAAAGGGCAGAGTGTAAATAAACAAAGGAATAGCCTTCTGTCCTCTGACCCAAATGCCGTCTTCATAAATAATTGTGTATGTTTGCGCATGCTAAGGATTATGTAGCATCATCCTTGCCTCTTTATGAAAACCAAAAGACAAAATATAGAGGGCTTACGCCAAGTGCTGGGAAGGCTTGCTCGTCCCTCTGTTGAATCTCGAACAGCGCTCGAGACTGTTCTTTAGCTTCTTTAGCTTTGCGCTCTTCCGGTGACAGACCAAAGTATCTGTTCTCTCCCTGAGTGCTGGAATATCCAGGGTCTAGGTCACATTTCCTGCAACAGCAGCAACACACACTCAGATACATGGGTATTCTCAATTTGGAATGTGGCAGGGATTGGAAAAACACTACGAATTGCATTGTACATAATTATTTGTGTATGACCAGTGAAAGTTAAAAAAAAAAAAAAAGACCAGTTTGTACACCAGTGTCCCCAACGTGTGAGCACTTTTAAGGCAGTGCAATTCCATCCATTACACCAGGGTTTTTTTTTGTCCAGTGTACCTAAATCTACCCTGAAATGAATACTGCTTTGCTCGCTTGAAGCCAAAGCCTGAATCTGGCTTGTATCTAGACAACAAGCAAGAAGCACATCAATGCAACTATAGATGGAATAATAGATGATATAAACAACCAACTGTTAATGTTGCTCTTCGTGCACAAATATTTTTATTAGTATTTTTGCACGTTCCTGATGTACTGTAGTAATGAGCCCCTGACCTTCCAGTCTGTGGGTAAGTCCTGCTGCCTTGTTTCTGCTCAGTAGGGGAGTGTGTGGCCTGCCCTGTAGCAGAAGCCGGCTGGTGTGAGGCTCTGGTCGGCACGGCTTGCTGATGTTTTGGAGGCCCTGCTGGCTGGGGTTTGGCTGCTTTTGTTAGTTGCTTCACTCCTCTACAGTCAGCAGCATCTGTTGAAGTGACACACATTTAAATGCAATAATGGCTACTGTAAGCAGTACGGATAAAACTTGCAGAAAGAGGTAGAAAAACACAAAATTGAACAATATTTGCAAATCCAATTTACATAACACAGTGACATTGTGTTATTCAAATATGTTTAGTTTTTACATCACATTAGGAATGGCTATGTTTACAATAATATGTAACATTCTTATTTTACAATTGTGAGGAAATGATATAGATAAAGTTGCCTTTGCCTTTAAAGTGACAGCCTTTGCTTTAAAATTGCATTGGCTTGAAGTTTGAAATATTTTACCAAGCAAATACTGGTTTAACTTGAAGTTTTCATTGCTCTAGAGACAATCTTTGTTTCTAGTGTAGCAATGACTGCTGGTCGTATTGGCTGAGGGAGGAGAGACAGTGTTTATCTTAGTTTCTACAACTTACCTTCCCACTGCAATCAAACAACAGACATTAATGCCCTCTAACCAAGGTTACATTGGTAAAAAAAGAATCAGCCAAAAGCATGCTCTTTTTTCACGTAAACTATAGGTAGACTTTCCCCTCCAAGTGCCTGTGTTTCTTACCGGAGTGCAGATTCTGCTCATTCACAGGACCAGCTCTCTTAGCTTTCTTCTCTACCACTGTGCTCCAGCCACTAGCAGGGCTCTCCTCTGAGGGTGGACGGAGGTTTTTCAGAGGAATCGAGTACCTTGAAAATGGCGAAGTATTTATTATTGCATAAATATAAAACAATACCTATGACACACACAGCACCATATATGGATAATTGTTGGCATGAACACTGAACAAACCAACAATGTACAGCTATGACCAAAAGTTTTGCATGACCTAGAATTTTAGGGCCAAGACCTTTTATACACATTACGTAATCAAAGAAACTACAAAATGATATCACAAGTCTACCGGAAGCCATAATAGTAGTAGAGTATTTCATGTTAGATTTAAAAATGTCACATTTTACAATTTGTCAGTTTTTCGTTAAGAACGTGAAACAATAAAGCTGTACGTAATTACATATGCTAACATAACATTAAGGTCTTTTCACACTGAGCACATCACTTCAGAGTCCTGCATAAACTTCATTTTTCAGAATACTATACTATGTTACTGCAGGAGGCTGGCTGCGGCTGTGAACCAAAGAGATGATGCAAAGATCACGAGTGGCCTGCTAATTGTAATGCAAATAACCACTAAAACTACTGCTGCCACCTTGTTAGCGGAGGCGAACAACATTTTATCATTATACAATGAAGCCATGAACAGCCTTGTCCACGCTATATTAAATAAATAAATAAATCGATTATTTAAACAAATTACTAAATCTGTGATAAGTGTTGTACATTTTCTCAATAAAGTTAACGTCAATTACATTACACTGACTGTTGATAATCAAGACAAATGTAAATATAGCATGTTGAAAATGTCTGCTATGCTGCAAGGTTTGGAGAAGGCATTTCTCTAAAAGCTGCGTGTGACGTCAGAAAGACAGCAGCCGAGCAGTCTGCGCAACAAGCTCTGGGTAACAGAATGCAACAATTGAAACGTGTATTCTGTGTACCTCCATCTGAATTAAATGAATACATGTATACATTTTTTTTTTTTTTTTTAGGACAGAGAGTAAATACATAAATGTCCAGTCATCAAAATGCTTACTTATTTGTAGAAAAGGTCTCATGAGTACAGAGCCCCGTGTTTCAAACAAACTGAACAGTTTTATGATTAAGAACTTCAACCATAGTCTACATATTAAAAATATGCAACACATTAATGGTTCTGTTCTGGTTAAAGTGCTATAGCGAAACACATGTAAAGTACCTGTGGAAGAGCTTGTGGGACCAGTTGTATCGGAAAAAAGGAGCAAAAAAGCAAGAGTGGGCAGGCAGTAAAAAATATAAAACCATGGAAATACAGGCTGCAATGCAGTTTTTGGAGCAGATTTGCAAAAGAAAAGGTAGAGAAAAGTAAACAGTCAGCAGTAAGGTAATTAGGCTTCCAAGCCAAAGGCTGGGAAGCCTATTGTTAAAGGTTTTTTTTGTTTTTGTTTTATTATTATTTTTCTTCTTCACAAAACTTTAAACTGCTGCTGCTTCGAAGCTGTTTGACAGATCAGGTTCTGACTTGGCAGGTAACAAGCTGGATACATTGGCTGCCAGAAGCTGAAAACTTTTACTGCTGCGTCCTTACAGTTGGCGAAGTGACGCATTTTTCGATAAAACCTTTCAAAATCTGAAGTGAAGTGATTGATCTGAAACTTTGCATATAACATCTGCATCCAAACCCGCATCAAGTTTGCAAAGCAGAAGTTGCTGTGATAAATTTTCATGTCAAAATGGCTGCCACAAATCATATCGAAACGCGTCCCTAACAACAAACTGCTGCTGTTTGAAAACTGTTTGTCCAACAAACTCCAAACTTGGTAGTTATCGTCCCAGTAACAATGGAATACAAATATGTGAAAATGGTGATGTTTTATAAAACAAGGTGGCCTCCACTTATACATTTACATTTGAAATTTAAACCTACACCAATTGACAAACTATTTACTTGACTAACTCCAAACTTAACAAGCATCTTCCCTGATACTGTATCAATACAACTGACTACTTCTTGGGAACGGGTGAAGTGATTGATCTGACAATCGTCATATCATCAGCATCCAAACCCGCATCACGTTTGCGAAGCAGAAGTTTCTGCGATAAATTTTAAAATGTCGAAATGGCTGCCACAAACTTTAATGAAACACGCCCTTAACAGCAAACTGCTGCTATTTGAACACCGTTTGGCCAACAAACTCCAAATGTGGTCGGCAGTTATACGTTTACATTTGAAATTTAAACTTGCGTCAGTTGACAAACAATTTACTTGACTAACTCCAAACTTCATAAGTATCATCCCTGACACTGTAGCAATTCGACTGACTTTAAAAAAAAAAAAAAATGGTGTTGACCTGAAACCAAAATAGCTGTTTGATGCATATTTTTTTTTTTTTTAACTAAACCCGCTTCTTCCAGTAATTGCTTAAGTGTTTGGTACTGGTATGCGGGCTTGAAAGCCATAAAAGTGCCTGGCAGTTCTAGTTATTATTAATACTACTACTAATAATATGACTTTTTTTCTTACTTATTTGCGCTGTGTCTTTTAATTTATTTGTTTTAACTATGGCTGTTTAGGTTTTTAAGGGACAGTGCTCCATCATACACATGAATGAGAATTCATATTTAAATAATAATACATCTTGACTTCTTGTGCATCACAGGTTTCCCGTTTCTTGTGTTCTAATCATCTGAATGCCTTTGCCTTATGAAGCAAAATTAGTTCATTCTACAGGGTGATGCACAACTTTTGGCCATAGCTGTATGTATTATATACAAACTGACAGATTGCCAATTAGTCCAACTTACTTTGCTGCAAGCTCTTCGACAAAAACCACCACAGGACCATCATCATGGCTGACTTCTTGAATGTAAGCTTTATAGAACCTTCCACTGGGATCCAAACGCACCTAGAACACACAATTTCTTCATTAGCATGCAGTTTAGCACTTTAAAAAGCATTCTCTCCAACAGTATCATTTATCTGATCTGACGGCTGTCAATTGGATCCTATTGCAAACAGCTTCCAGAACACTATCTGGCAGTGTACTGTCATCATTTATATATTCCATGAAGGTACAAAGACAACAGTGTGCTTATTAAACTTCTTAAATAGTAGGAAAAAGCAATGGGTTCTCTAAGAAGTGCAAGAGTTTAAAATACCTACCTTGCATTTGTCTCCAGTGGTGTATTGCATTCCAGCAGCTATGAAGTAATCAATTTTTTGTTGGGCTGTAAAACATGAAGTGTACGCATGTTTACAGTAGCCCCACACCAGACAAGTCACACACTTTAAGACCAAAAACAGTGACACTACTGCCTTACCCCTTTTAGACTTCAACCAGACATCAAACTCCACATTCCTGTATACTGATGGGTTGAGAGACTGGAGCACCCTCCTGGATAGGGGGGCAGACGCAGGACTGGAATCCTTGAATGGGAATCCATAGAAACAGAGGAACAAATGTAAATACAGTAACTTAAAAAGTGTATTCTCTGTCTAATTTACTCTCTATTAGTATACAAACACCGAAAAGAAGTTAGCGCCTAAAACAGTCTCAGATATGAGGCAGTGCAGCGACTGTAGCTTATACATGGGTGAAAGAGGCCAATGATCATTTTGACAAACTCCTGGGGCAAAATCAATATTTTGGCAGGGGGTTTTGGGGGCTGCCTAGACACACCCCCACCCCACCCTCCCCCCCCCAGAGCTCTGGGGTTGTACATGCTCTCAGGTGCATTCCGAGACACTCTGGACCACTTTCAGAAGCAAAAATTTTAACTTGTCTTTGTAGAAAAAGAAATTAAAAAATTATTTAACTTAGAACTTGTCATTTTATCAGATGAATCAATCTAATAAATCATACATGAGGCTAGTTAACAAACATAGTTTTTGAAATGTTACTCAGACCACTTACATGTATGTCCATTTCCCAAAATATTCATTTTATAAAACCTCACCTGCAGAAATATACAATCTCTGCTTAACTCAATCAGATGTTGTAAATACAAGGTTTATACAGTTTTTCTGATACAAATTTCAATTACTTTTCAAGGACCAGTTTGACAGTTTCCAAAGACCTAATTTAAGGAGTCTGACATAATTTTCAATGTTGATACCCAGTAATCAACTGTAAAAATAAAGCTTTTGCATTAACTCTTTATTTAACTATATAATAACACAAATCTAAAATATACTCCCTTTGAGTACAGGTAAGCTCTGTACTAGTAAATGTTCTTATTCAGTAACACTGAGTCAGTTTTGGTACCTATAGGTGAGTGTTTCATTCTAAAAGCAGTACAACAATTCAGTGCTTTAATCAATATCAGAAACAATAGTCCAAGAATGTTGTGTCTCAACCACAGGTGCCTAACTTAAAAAGTGGGGGACAAACTGAAGGACTAACTGCCAAGCACAGAGGCACATTTAATAATTTAAAAAAAATTAAAAATACAATTAAGAAGCTCTAAGAAACCAAGCAAACCTGGCCGGTGTGAAGTTACAGTTTTAGCAATTACAAGCCGACAACATTGGGTAAATGTTTCAGCATAAAATGTTCAACATGTACTTACTGAGCACGCATTAACTACAAATGCATAAAAGTAGCACCGAATGGCACAACCAGGCCCAATGGCATCTCTGTTTTCTTCAGCAAAAAAAAAGTACAATTTCAAACAGTATATATTTAACAGTATAAACTGCAGGAAGAACCAGTCAAGAGTTGTTTCTTGTTTTATACCGTTAAAATGGTCTCTTATTGTGTCTTTGCCTTGATGATATGGTCCAATGAGTTAGCGGACAAATGTTTCCCATAATAAAATAACTTAAAACAATGTAACTGCTGCTATTGTAACCAAGTCTTGTAGTTTTAAAATACTTGTATTTTTTACTTTAAATCTTGGGGCAAGTTTTGCACTTTCTTCGGACAGGGTACATTATTTCTGACAGTGTGCAGGACGACGGGGAAGAGTATAAGGAAAAATGTTTTAATTTATACACAAATAAGCTTACTTGACATGAAAAAATTTTAAGTGTTATGTGGTTCGAGTGAATGAGTCAAACACAACAAGCTTAAATATAAAACTTAAGCTAAAAATATATTTCATTAAACAAAGTCAAGTTTTTAATGAAATTGCATTCTAGAGACTACTTCACTAAACTAAAAACAAGCTTCTGTTATTTTGAAATGACGCTGCTTCAGATTAAGTACTAGTGTGTAACAGTAGAAACATTTTCTTCAAATTGGCCCCACAGCAACATGAACCCACTAACTTCCTTATGTAAAAAACAAACAAAATCCAGTCTCGTTCTCGCTAGCACTTTTTTCAATGCATATAATTTAATGAACAGAGAATAAAAACAAATTAAACTACAACTGCATAGCCTATATTTGATGAATCATTTTTTGTGGCTGTTTTTTTTTTTTTTTTTTTTTTCAATATCAGGCTTCTGGCGTATTCTGAATGACTGTTTTATTACATTTTAAACCATTTAAAAGGCAAAACCATAACAAAACAGTGCGTATACACTGAGCAAAAAAAAGTAGAGGGGTAAAATATATAGTTTGCCTCTCCTGTGCACTGTAGGTTAGGTGCCTATGGTATTGAAGTTGCAGTTCAACAGGAGAAACACAAACTCTGAAACGTCACAAAAATCAAGTGCATGAGAAAACATTTTACAGTTTGTCGCGATAAAAAATATATACCTCCACCAGCCCGATTATTTTTAGCATTTCTACACAAATCATAGGAATGGACGTGGGAGAGGCCATTTTGATGGAATTCCATTTACAGACTTTCACCCCATGCTTATAAAATGACTGCAACAAAAGCCTTTACTTTTCTATACGATAACCATTATTAAACTTGACCTGGAATATCGTAGAATAAACCCATCTTTCAAAACAGTGGGTCTTCAATAACATGAAGTCAAAGACAAGGGTACAGTTAGATTTTGCCAAAGGTGTTTCCGTAACAATGAAAATATGAAGTTGCAAACTCAATAATTTCTGTTAAATCTGCATCAAATTGAAAGCGCCAGTGAGACTTGCTTGAGTTTGTAAGTCTTTCTGTTTGAGAATTTCTAGGCAGCAAACATTAAAATTCATTAAAATTCTGGAACCTAACCATCAAAAAAAAATAAATAAATAAACAAAGTTTTGTAATCAAGACTCTACAATATAGTTATTTAACTTAAAAATGTACCTTAGGGACTTGGTTATCATACCGGGACCGGACTGTATTCATGTCAGCAGATTCTGCAGCTCCTTCGGTCCTGTTTGTGGGAAGAAAGTAGAGTAAATTGAGGTTTCAGTTTGAACAGATTGAGGATCTTCTTTAAAATCATCATGAAACTTGTACAATTTGCTACTTGTATGTGGTAATGGGCACATATACTGTATCCATGTAACGGTACAACAGCAAAGCAAATGCATTGGAAAATATCTCTAGCTATTAAAGTTAGACCCATGCATTCCTTCTACATCATTATTTGATTAAACAACTAATGAAAAAACTTTAGAAGTACAGATTCACAACTATCATGATAAGGACCTAGTGGGCGGCTTCAACAGGGATCGACAATATTACTGTGTCTTTCCGGTTCGCTCACCAAGTCCAGCAAAGATATCGTTCTGTATTATTTATATTTAGCTTCCCTTTAATAACTCTGCCAAGCCACACTGTCAGCTGTTGCAGCTTTTCTGAAACTGAATAAGTAGCTTGGCAACAGACCCGTTGCACAATTAACAAGTTTTAGTGATGATTTTAGTGATGACCATTCAATGGCCAAAGTTAAGCATAAGTGAGCCACACACTAATTTCAATGCCTTTAAGAACCTAGGAATGTCAATGCCAAATTGTATCACAGTTGGAAAAGCAGTCAAGATATAGCCTAGCTGTTTTTTGAAGTGTGACATACACATTTATAAATATACAGTAGAACCTACTTCCAGATTACTATGTAAATGCTGCTTTTGGCAATAAGCAAAAGGACAAATACATCTACTTACTTAAAATAATGCACTCTTACATGAATTGGCTCAAAAGTGTCAGCCCTAAAATTCTAAACAGGTTTACTACATTACAGGAATTATTGGATTCTACTACTTCACATTTGCAGTACATTTAACCTTTAAACTAGGAGTGTAGCCTTGAGATATACACCTCATTCTAAGCAACAGTGGACAGGCAGAAATCTGTAGCAGAAAGAATAAAAAGCACTACATTACAGACGTGTCACAACCGCAACACCAGTACTTTTCTCTTGCTTACCTTCTTTGACAGTTAATAAAATGCATATGGATAAGTGAAAAGAAATTTTAAAAAAATAACTTGTATTCCAAAAAGTACAAATAGAAACAAAACTGCAGAGAAAACCTGGTGCAAAAAAACAACCACATTGAATACAGTGCAACAGGTGCTTTTTATTAACTACCAGGGGAATCGGCCATCCCATTACCCCCCCTCCTCATCAGAAGCACCTGTCTTCTACCCTGTTGTCATAGCAACTTAACTCCCTCATTTAGCAGGTAAAAAACCCCTTACCCTCCACTACAGGATTTAAATATACCTTTTAACCCTGGCCATGTATTATGAGATCTGCTTATATTTCTCCTCCAAAAAGGTACAGTTTTCACCACTTTGGATTTAACTGATACACCCAGATTATCAAAGTATATCCCTTTTCAAATTCAGAGGTGATAATAAAAGGTCACTTGGCTCTGCTGTTGTGGAAAAAAAAAACATTTGCCACTGAGCAATAAAACTAAGCATATGATGGCACAAAAATGACGAACCACCAAAATCTAGCTGACTGCAGAGAGTGTTCCTGCATTACTGCTTAATGTAATGGAGGGTTTTCATCTTCATGTTGGCTTTAATGACATAAAATAAAACAGCAATTATATATGAACGCAAATCATCGACAGTTCCCCCACAGCATCAACGTGACTATGAACAGCCTACTGTACAGAACGAGAGGGAAAACTGCCACTGAATAGGAGATTATTAATTAGATTTTAACTTTTATTATTGTTTAACTTCACACATGCTACACAGTACCATCCAGTGGCTCCATAATGTAAACCATGAACTGTTTAATGATTGTGCCCTAACCGTGAGTAGTTTCAATCCTTACCAATAGGCATCCTCAGCATCCAAATCAGACTCATCGCTGCTGACACTTTCCTCATGCGCATCTTGATCTGACTCACTGCAGCTCTGAAGACTGCAAGTTTGTTTACTGCTATCCACTCCCAACACCTTCTCATACAGCAGTTCATATACAATAGCTGGGAATAAATGAGAAAGACATGTAACGCAAGCTGCAGGGAATTTGTAGACCTGTTCCGCTGTTAGCAGCCTCTTTCGTTTACAACAATGAACAGCAGGAACGTGTCTCTGGATGCAGGATTCACTGAAAAATATTCAGATGAATATTCCTAGGAGGCTGTGTGGTCCAGTGGGTACAGAAACGGGCTTATAACCAGGTTGTCGCTGGGTTCAAATCCCAGCTCAGCCACTAACTCACTGTGTGACCCTGAGCAAGTCACTTAACCTCCTTGTGCTCCATCTTTCGGGAGAGACATTGTTGTAAGTGACTCTGCAGCTGATGCATAGTTCACACACCCTAGTCTCGTATCTTGTAAAGCACTTTGCGATGGTGGTTCACTATGAAAGGCACTATATAAAAATAAAAATTACTATTATTATTATTATGACTAGAGAGAAAAAAAAGGGGGCAAATTACTAATCAAAATGGCTGAACTGTGTTATCCAGAGAATGTGATCCAAATAAAGCAATGCCATTCTAACCATTCCATAGCATGCTTTCTATTTAAGTCCCATCCTGGACACAATCACACCAGTCATTGACAAGCCAAAAACATATGCGTTTCAAGAAAAACATGTGCAGAATTCTACCTGGAAGCGTTCCAGAGTCTAATGACGATCTAGGAATGAGGTTAGTAGTAGCCTCAAGAATTGTCAACAGCAAAAAAAAAACCCACACAGATAAATTCCACAAAGTTAAACATTTCCTCGGAAAGGGATATGCTAGATACACTATAATAAAAAAGAATATAATGCAATATAGTATTTGTACTTACACTGACATAAAGCTGCAGCTTCAGTAAACTGCTTGGGGTAGACGCTGTCATAGTGATTTCCATTTAGGAAACATAGACTAACCTATTTAAAAAAAAAAAAATAGTTTTTTGTGAATCCTTATTAATATTTATTGAATTCCTAGAGTTAAACTTGCATCCCAACTGTCTGTGCTGCCTGACTCCACATCACAGTAAAGAAAATGGAGAAGCAGCCACAGGATTGCAGATTTCTCTGGGTTAATGTTTTAATAAGAGTTTTATAAACACAAACAGTTGTGCACCCTCCTGCATATAATCATATTAGTAAATATAACATAAGCAAAAGCTGACAGGATACAAAATGGCAGTGCTAATACTGGAAAACCTCTCCTAGATCAATTTCATCTGTTCTTAACCCTTTCATGCATGAATTATGATAACGTTCAACAATATTTGTTTTTTTAAATGGTTTTTATTAATCTTCAGGGCCTATAAAAACATAAGTTTTGTTCTTTTTTGTACAAAATTTAAGAAGTATAATACTATATGTCCACTTGAGTGTACATCATGCGTCTGTAACAACAAATTGCCCTATTATCTTGGAACAGCATATTATGAATGAAAGTCTTTTTCTTTTGGTTGGGAAAAAAAAAAAGTAATACAAAATGCAAAACTAAATGGCTGGTACCATTCCAACTGGTATGTATTAGAATGTTTTCTCATATTTTCTTTTTTTTTTGCCAGAAACAAAAATGTCCTCAAAAATTATATATATATATATATATATATATATATATATATATATATATATATACACATATACACACACACACACACACACACACACACACACACATATAGATATACAATGCTCAAATATAGACGCATTCATCCAGAAACAAAAATGTCTTCATTGTTAAAACTTTTTTAGTTCAAGTTACCATTCTTCCCTCTTTAGTGAACTGAATTTGTCTGATCTTAGTGCTGGGTGTGGAAGTTGGCAAAGCACCCAGGACACAATGGCTCAAGACACTGCATGCAGATGTACTTAGTTTTCCGTGTACAAGCCGCATCATGGCACTATTAGCATTTTTTGCATCAGTTAGCTTTGGCCAGTGATTCCCCATACTAAATCTGATTTCAGGGGGTGCCCTTGACACTGCCACTTTCACTGTTGCTACTTGGGCTCCCTGCTGACTCTCCCTGCATGTCTGGCTGCCAGTCACCAACATCACTGTTACTGTCACTTGATTGTGATGGAATCTCCTCTACTACCCTGTAGCTAGGTGCTCTTGATGTCTGGATAAGGAAATAACAATACTACTAATAAAACTGCTACTACTACCACCACACAGCTGCTGCTAATAATAATTATTCAGAAAATTAATTTTCAATTAAAAAACAGTTGAGAAAAGTTAAAATGATCCAAATGAGTATTTGTGGACAACACTGCAACATACACCTCTTATATGACAAACCATATTTAGCATAGGCCTATAGAACAACAATTGGCCTAATGAGCAATATTAATCTTAATATTGCATGACATCCACTTAAGTGGACATATGGTTTAACAAACTGAAAAAAATAAAGTGAGTATTTAAACAAAACATATACTATATTATTCCCTCAACACTACTTTCTTTGAATATATATTTTTCCCCTGCTCTGCTCTTTTTGAGTAAAAGGATTTTACAGAAATCCCTGAGGTGCTCAGTGTTGCTGAACTTTTCTCTGCCATTGTACTGTCACCTTTATGTTTTTTGTAGTACCTATCAAATGCCACTAGATAGCAGGCGTTTTAATTTCGGCAGACATCCAATGAAGAGGATACCATGCATTAGTGATGTCAAAACAGAGTTTCTATAGGAGATAATCACTTAAAAATAGCTGTCCACTGTAGTGACCTCGAAGCGTGAAAGGGTTAAAATAAAAAAAACCTTATATACCATGTCAACTAGAGAACGCTAGAAGGTTTATCGTGGGAGCTGACTTGAAAGACAGGCTTTTTCCTCATCTGTGAGACCTCAGATTATCTCCAACCCTGCTGGATTTGAGTTGCTTTGTCTTTGCATAGACTGCTATGAGAGAACCTTATGTAATACATTTCCTTAAAACACTTTGTGAGTTTGCCCTTCACCAATTGAAAAGGATATTCATAATGATTTTAGTATAATTATATACACTAATGTGAACAGAAAACACGTACTTTGTAACACTAGCAATATATCATGCTATAATGTACACTACCAGTTTTAGAACACCCCCATTTTTCCAGTTTTTATTGAAATTTAAGCAGTTCAAGTCCAGTGAATAACCTGAAATGGTACAAAGGTAAGCGGTTTAGGTTTGGTAACCTAAAAATAATGTACATTTCAGAGTTATACAAAAAGGCCTTTTTCAGGGAACAAGTAATGGGTTAACAACTTACAGCTGTTCTGCAGCAATGGAAGTAAATTAAGCCTTGAAAGTTGATGCTAACAATTCCTACAGGTGTCCCAACTTTTGTTGATTAATTAAAAACCCTCTGTCTGTACAAAAGCAGTGTTGGAACAGACTGTGTTACTACACCCTCTTAAGCATATGTGGACAGTATTGTACTGCAGGAAGTAGTATCTTGCTATCATAATAGTGAGAAAAAGGCAATTAACAAAGGAAGACAGACAGACCATTATAATCCTTAAAAGTGTAGGTCTTTCCTTTAGGAGAAATTGCAAAGAAAGCCAAGGTGTCAGTGAGTACAGTTTCCTACACCATCAAAAGGCACTTGGAAACTGGAGGAAACTCTCACAGGAAGAGGTCTGGCAGACCCAAAGCCACAACAGAATCAGAAGACAAGTCAACCGCTTGCGTGATAGGCGGCTCACTGGACAACAGCTTCAAGCACAGCTTAACACTGGTCGAAGTAAGCAAGTCTCAGTTTCAACTGTGAAGAGAAGACTTCGAGCTGCAGGTTTGACAGGTCGAGTGGCCGTAAGAAAGCCACTGCTAAGATGGCAAAATAAGAAAAAGAGGTTTGCCTGGGCCATGAAGCACCGCCAGTGGACTACTGAAGACTGGAAGAAGGTCTTATGGACTGATGAATCAAAATTTGAAATCTTCGGTTCACCACGCAGGGTTTTTGTACGCCGTTTTGGTTTGGCGAAAGGATGGTTCCTCAGTGTGTGACACCAACTGTCAAACATGGAGGAGGAAGCGTGATGGTCTGGGGCTCTTTTGCTGGATCCAGAGTCGGCGACTTGTACAGAGTGAGTGGCACCCTGAACCAAAACGGCTACCACAGCATTTTGCAGCGCCATGCAATACCCTCTGGTATACGCCTAGTTGGTCAAGGGTTCATCCTACAGCAAGATAATGATCCAAAACATACCTCCAGGCTAACTACCTTAGAGGAAAAGAACAAGACGGCAGGCTTCAAACCATGGAATGGCCAGCACAGTCTCCAGACTTAAACCCTATTGAGCTGGTTTGGGATGAACTGGACAGAAGGGTGAAAGCAAAGCAATCTACAAGTGCAACACATTTGTGGGAACTTCTGCAACAGTGCTGGGAAGAACTTTCAGAACAATATTTGATTTCCATTGTAGAAAGAATGCCACGAGTGTGTTCGGCTGTTATATCTGCAAAAGGTGGCTACTTTGAGTCAAAAATTTTAATTAAATTTTGTTAAACAAAACGATTCCATGATTTATTTTTTATTTTCTAATTGTTTATTTGTTCTATACTTTAATTTCAGAGTACATCGAGACATTAAACTGCGTAAATTTCAATAAAAACTGGAAAAATTGAGGTGTTCTTAAACTTTTGACTGGTAGTGTATCTTATTAAAAGACTCAATTTAACAACCCAGCTACCCTTTTACTTTGGCAATTTCCATGTTAAAAACATTCTGCAGATTTTTTCACTTAGCACTCAAATAAGAAAGTTTTCAAAACAATTTTTGCATTCATTTTTAAAATACACACTTATTATGAAAAGCGGAAATATATTATTTCAATAGAACTTAAATAACAAAATAACAGTGTTTTTACAATTGTAGCATTATAATATAGTAAGGATGGGAAGTTTAAACTCTAAAGAAGTGGTAAAACATTTAATAGTATGCTAGACCTATAATCGATCAGATGACAAATGTCACCAAACGCATACATTTTTATGCATTCATTTAGTAATTTATCATGAGTAGTCTGTCTCGTATCAGACTGCTCTAGTGCCACAGTAAGGGCGGATATTATAATATAATGCCTCCAAGTAGCTTTTCTAATTGGTGCAACAGAAAGATTGACACTGGGGAGGGTTTTATTCTCCGCAGATCTGGCGCTTCATTGGTGCACTGTGTGTGTTTATGCCTGTAGTAGACGTGGTATGGTAGCAGTTCCACGGCGGGGTAATAACGCTAGTGAGAAGTGTTTTTTCTGAGTTTGTTCTATATTTAAAAAGGCATCTCTAAACAAAGGAAGCACCGTTTGGAAGTATTTTGAGGAACCGGATGAGAAAACACATGGTATGTAAACAATTGTGCCAAACAAAATTGCCGTACCACAAAAACACAAGTTCAGTGTTTCAGTTTGAAATAAAAACATTCAGAATTATTGTGGCTGCAGCTACTGCTGGCAATAAAAAGCAAACACCCACAACAACATTTTATCCCCTATGACATCACCAATCTACTTTACCTTGTTGGGGAAGTTGTTTTCAGTTATGTTGACTGCTGGTTTTCCTGGTTCCTGGTAGATTAAAAAATCATGCCTATAAAAGAAACAAACAAGTTATCTAAGTAACATGCATTATTTAGCCACATGTCTTCCTACCTACGTATACAATATCTGACATTTTAACAAATGCCCATGTCACTTATACTTCTAATTCGATCTACACTGTATCTTATTTTTATTAAATAAGAAATAACATGGACTATTTTGGGATTTGCTTGTTTTTTCTCCCCCACAGGAAACTTTCCATGATGAAGACTGGTGTAATAAAATAGCAATATGGTACCAGCTCACAGTACTATGAAAAAACATTTTTGTGATTCAGGTATAGCAAACTCATTCCCCCAGACATACCAAAACTGAAGCACTGGTTAAAAGTGAAAATGCTTTTTCAAGCTTCCAGAAATCAAGCAACAACAATGACACAGTCAGCTTTAATAGATCATATTACACTGAACAAAAATATAAACGCAACATGCAACAATTTCAAAGATTTTACTGAGTTACAGTTCATATAAGGAAATCAGTCAACTGAAATAAATTCATTAGGCCCTAATCTATGGATTTCACATGACTGGTAATACAGATATGCATCTGTTGGTCACAGATACCTTAAAAATAAAAAGTTAGGGGTGTGGATCAGAAGATCAGTCAGTATCTGGTGTGACCACCATTTGCCTCATGCAGCGCGACACATCTCCTTCGCATAGAGTTGATCAGGCTGTTGATTGTGGCCTGTGGAATGTTGTCCCACTTCTCTTCAATGGCTGTGCGAAGTTGCTGGATATTGGCGGGAACTGGAACACGCTGTCGTACACGTCGATCCAGAGCATCCTAAACATGCTCAATGGGTGGCATGTCTGGTGAGTATGCAGGCCATGGAAGAACTGGGACATTTTCAGCCTCCAGGAATTGTGTACAGATCCTTGCGACATGGGGCCGTGCATTATCATGCTGAAACATTAGGTGATGGCGGCAGATGAATGGCAAGACAATGGGCCTCAGGATCTTGTCACGATATCTCTGTGCATTCAAATTGCCATCGATAAAATGCAATTGTGTTTGTTGCCCATAGCTTATGCCTGCCCATACCATAACCCCACTGCCACCATGGGGCATTCTGTTCACAACATTAACATCAGCACACCGCTCGCCCACATGACGCCATACACGCTGTCTGCCATCTGCCCGGTACAGATGAAACCAGGATTCATCCGTGAAGAGCACACTTCTCCAGCGTGCCAGTGGCCATCGAAGGTGAGCATTTGCCCACTGAAGTCTGTTACGACGCCGAACTGCAGTCAGGTCAAGACCCTGGTGAGGACGACGAGCACGCAGATGAGTTTCTGAGACAGTTTATGACAGTTTGTGCAGAAATTCTTCGGTTGTGCAAACCCACAGTTTCATTAGCTGTCCAAGCACTGACTATTTCTACCTTATAATTGACAGCTAAAGACAGCAAGCTATTATAAATCAATGTTAAACTGCAAATCTGTCTACCTCCACAAATTAGCATGATTCTTACTTGTATATCAGAGACAAGGCACTGATTTCCACTTCTCCAACCCAGATCTGTGTGAAAAATAAAGACTGTTACAGACATTATTACGGGTAAATAATCTTTACCAGACTGTTTAAATAACTGTTCTAGAGGTCAACAAAAACAAAATGCCATAAACCCACAGAGATCGAATGTAAAACTGAAGCAAAAGCAGTTAAAAAGCTATTGGCAGAGGATCACCTGTCTACTCATCTTTAATCATTAAACTATACTGCTGACCTTTATCATTTGTGCAAATTCTATATTTTTTAGCAACATATTCAAAAGCATTTTATTTTGCTAACAAACAGTTACCTGCTGAAGTTTACAGGAAAATATACAGCGCCGTGAAAAAGTACTTGCCCACTGTCTGATTTGCTGCATTTTTGCATATTTCCGACACTGAATGTTATCAGATCTTCAACCAAATCTAATATTAGATAAAAGGGACTCTGAGTGAACAAATAACACAACATTGATGCTTATTTCATTTATCTATTTATTAAAGGAAGTTATGCAACACCCAATGCCCCTGTGTGAAAAAGTAATCGTCGCCTTAGACTCAATAACAGGTTATGCCACCTTTAGCAGCAATAACTGCAACCAAACGCTTCCTGTAGTTATTGATCAGTCTCTTACAGCGCTGTGGAGGAATTTTGGCCCACTCCTTCATGCAGAACTGCTTCAACTCAGTGGCATTTGTGGGTTTGAGCATAAACTGCTTGTTTCAGGTCCTGCCACATCTCAATGGAGTTTAGGTCTGGAATTTGACTAGGCCATTCCAAAACTCTAAATTTCCTGTTCTTCAACCATTCTGATGTAAACTTGCTTGTTTGTTTCGGATCACTGTCTTGCTGTATGACCCAGGTGCGCTTCAGCTTCAGCTCATGGACAGGTGGCCTGACATTCTCCTGTAGAATTCTCTGATACAGAGCAGAATTACGTCAATGACGACAAGTAGTCCAGGTCCTGATGAAGCAAAGCATCCCCAAATCATGACACTAACACCACCATGAAAGACCGTTGGTATGAGGTTCTTACTGTGGAATACAGTGTTTGGTTTTTGTCAAACATAATGGTGCCCATGTTGGCCAAAAAAGCTCCACCATTGACTCATCTTCATAGAACATTGTTCCAGAACTCTTGAAAATCATCCAGGTGCTTTTTGGCAAACCTGAAACAAGCATTCATGTTCTTGGTGAGCAGTGGTTTCCGCCTTGCTACTCTGTCATGAATCCCATTTTTGCCCAGTGTCTTTCTGATGGTGGAGTCATGAACACTGACCTTGACGGAGGTGAGAGAGGCCTGCAGATCCCTGGATGTTGTTCTAGGGTTGTTTGTGACTCCCTGGACGATTTTCTACCTTGCTCTTGGAGAGATTTTGGCAGGACGGCCACTCTTGGGAAGATTCACTACTGTCCCAAACTTTCTCCATTTGGACAATATGGCTCTGACTGTGGTTTGGTGGAGACCCAGAGCCTTAGAAATGGCTTTGTAATCCTTTCCAGACCGATAGGCATCAACAACTTTTTTTCCCCCGGAGATCTTTAGGAATTTCTTTTAATTGTGGTATGATGTGCCTCTACAACCTGCGTTCTGACAACTTCACTCTTATGGTAAGGGCCAAAGTTAGTCAAATTTATATTGGGCAGGGCTGGCCCAAATCTGGCCTGATTGTTAACCAAAGTATTCAAACAGCTGGCCCTAATTACCCCTTAAATTGGATTTTGGGGGGGGGGGCAATAACTTTCACACCTGAAGATTGCAGGTTTGATTACCTTGCACACCAAACAAATGAAAGCACCACCAGACTTCAGTGTCATTTTTTCTCTCAGACTACCTCTATATACTACGACAACCCACAAAAAGATCAGACCAAATTCAATGTGAAAAATGTGCAAAAATGCAGAAGGTCTGACCGGGGGCAAATACTTTTTCATAGCTCTATTACGTTTCTTAGATTTAAAAAAAAAAAAATGCAATTAGACTTTTATACTGCATGAGTGTGATATTAGCAGAACGTGGTTTATGCTCTAAATAGTACGCAATATACAATACACCATGAGTCCCAGTTTATTATACCTGTGGATTTTCCAGTCGCTTCAGATATTCCTCGAACGTTCCTTCAATGAACTGCAATTATAAATAAACAAAAAAATAATAAAAAAAATGTTAATGAAAATATAACAGTGTTGATAATTACTCTGAGTTTTTCATTTGCAACAGAAGAAATTGATAAATTAAGCCTCTCAATTAAAATGTGTCAATATAAAATCTTACCGCTTCGTATTTTGACCTGTTCCTTCTTAAGTAACTTGCACAGCTGTGTCTTACTTCTAGATGTCGACTCTGACAATGAAGTACCTATATAGAAAACAAAAATGTGCTAAAACAAATTAACTATGAAAACTTCGGTTACTTTACTAAGATTTTTCTTGAGCAAAAAAAAAAGGTACCTCATATTTGCTTTGGTTTTCCAAAAGATTTTGCACGTAAATAAATGTTCTTAAATATAATGAGGGTGTTAATTTTCTTACCTGTTCAGCCACTGCTCTGAACAGACAGGACCCATCTTTTGCTATTTCCTTTCGATACAGCCCCTGAGATCGCAGGTATTCATCCATTAGTTTTTCGTTTTTCAAACAGTCATTGCTGACTCGACCTTGTTGTAAACCTGTATCCATTTTTTTTTTTTTTTTTTTATTTAAATTGAAACAAGAGATTACCGGCTACTGGTAAAGTGAGAGCGAGACATTCCAATAAGTGAAACCTAAATAAGACAGCGTTTCTTTTTCAGCAAAATATCACAAGTTTCGGCTGTCTTTGCTGTTCAAACATTTGCAGCAATGCAAACCGCGAAAAAGACGTCATGCACGTACAAACTTATTAAACTGCACAATTATAAATAGTTTCAATCTTTGTATTGTATATTTGCGCACGGTGTAAAGTACCAACTGACTCCAGTAAATAAAAAGTAGTTTGGTGGCTTAGTATGTTTTGTTTTGCTTTGCTTTTGTTTCAGGTTTGACTGCCCAGTTTAGCTCGTGGAGCAATCGGAGCGATGCACGCTGGGGGTTGTTGTAGGAAAAGTTTATGATCCAAGCTAACTACATTTCCCAACAGGCAACGCTCGCTATATTATAGTTATGGTATTTTCCGAAATATAAAACTTACTTGCGTCACAATTCGCGATGAAGATATAAATACAAAAATGTTATTACAGTTTAACCGGAATTATATATTTTGTTGTTGTATGATGTTGATATTGAAATATTTCCTGGTCCTACTAGAAGTACAGTTAGTTACGAGCCATATAGTAACTTAATGAAGGGACTAAGTAGTCTATATGTTAATTAAAAATCACGCCAGTGTAACATGATTTTGCTCATAGTTAGTATAATATCCAATGTTTGGATAGGTGGTTTTACGAGGGGCGCTTTGTAATTACAATATGCTATTGTGCGTGTTTCACTAACTCACCATGAAGACTAACTCATATTAACTAAAAGGTTACTCGCACGCTTTCATAGATAGCAATAAACAGGCGTTGAAAAATAGTATGCATCTGCTTCTAAAAACAAGTGTGTGCTACTAAATTAAACTCCCTCCTTCAACTTTCCCAATGGAAATAGTTGTTCCACCAGTGACCTCTATACATAACACTACAATAGTCAGATATGTGTCTGGACGAAGATTTCCAAAAACAACCGAAGAAATGAGTACCATAATATATATCCCACTGAGAAACAACAGCTCAAAATCAATTAACCAAGGCAGAGAAAAAGTTGCTATATTTTTAACCTATTTAAAATGAAAGTTCAATACTCCTGCTAGCAGAAGAACCAGAAGAGTTTACACGTTTATAAAATAGGTAGCACAAGTGGGCTAACCCTAGATAACCACTGGATGGCAATACAGCTTAACATTTACAGAACTGAACCTTTACTTAATGGTAGGTTTTCCAGTACATGTAAAACATTTTTTGGTAAAAGTAAAATTCAGTGTCGTCTAGAGGGCATAGGTGTAATATAGCGGACCAGGAAAATCAGACTTCTCTGTTCAGATCTGAGAATGTTGTTGGACATTTTCAAACCAACAGTTCCTAACTGAGAATTTCAAACTCGATTTTCATCCGGCTGTTGAAGCAAATACAAGCATTTGTGGCGATTATTAATCCCCACCAAAATACTTACATTTGCAACAGCTGGATGGGAATCGAGTTTCATAATCATGGTAAACCTTTTTTTTTTTTTTTTTTTTTTTTTTTTTCTCATTTTAGAAATATCGCTCTGAAAACAGCCTTTGGGTTATTTTGCTGCTTCTCTCCGTCCATCGTCCCTTCCTTTCCCTCATCAAGGTATGACGGAATCATTTCTTCCGTTGTTCCCTGCATGTTTTTAGCTACAAGCCCGGGGACAGTTTGAGCTTTGAGTTCTAACTAATAACACATTGATAAAAATTGAGATATTGTTGTGGAAAGCGTCTATCTAAAGTCTTTGTGCTATACAACAGGTTCAATAAATGGGAGCTACTTCCATAAGGTAAAATGTATTTCTAAAACAATTCTAAATACATTTACCACCCAAAGTTAAGGGTTTATCTGCTCCACCAATCAAAAAGACCCTTACTAGCTGAACAGCCAATTAATTGCGTTTTTAGAACAGCGCCAACAAACCAGATCAGCAATCCATACATATATAGAACTAGACCCGCCAACGGCTGAGAGCGCTTTAAACAATGTAAACAGGCAAATACGCGCAGCGGTTTTTGGGGTTTAATTTATTTAGCTTCAGTAAAATTGTATTTTTAAACATGGATTTTAAACTATTAAATTATTCACCAACTCTCGCAATGTCTAGTTAATTTATCTATTTATATATTAAGGCTTTTATTAAGAATGCTTATCAGTGTTCATTTGCAGCGTGTACATTATAATGTTTGAATAGTGCATAATGAATTACTGGTATATAATTACATTACAAAAATACATATAATACATAATGTATATAATACATCCATCCATCCATCCATCCATTATCATTATATCATTAACCGCTTAATCTTTTACAGGGTCGCGGAGCCGGAGCCTAACCCGGCAGAGGGTGCAAAGCAGGACTACACCCTGGACGGGACGCCAGTCCATCACAGGGCACAATATATATATAATACGACTAATACCGGGAGCCAGAGGGACAGGTCGCCCACTGGATTGAGCAGTTCCAGACATTCCAGTACCTGATCCAACACCAGGCTGGTGAAAAGCATGCCAATGCGGATGCTCTGTCTTATCAACCCTGTGCCCGGGGGGGGGGGGGGGGGGGGGATGCAGAGCTGACCAGCCGAGTAGAAGAGCAATGCCGGGTGGGAGTATCGGCCGAGAGGGTGGAATGGAGGGCCCACCAAGACCGAGATCCAGACTTCCGCCCCGTGCTACAGTGGCTAGAGCAGCAGCGAAGACCTCCCTGGGAAGAGGTGGCCTCTCTTTCCACCGCCACTCGGGGTTGTGGGCTCAGTGGGCCAGGCTGGCCCTGCGAGATGGAGTCCTTCAGCGGGAGTTGAGGTGGCAGGTGGTAGACCCTGGTGTGATGCGCCAGGAGGTGCTAGAGGCCCATCATGGGACATCAAGCACTGGTCTGTGGAGATAGCATTCGGACGGCCCTCAGATGCCTCCAGCATACCCCCGAACCCTGAGTATACCAGGAGGCTGCAGGACCGACTGTAAACAGCCCACCGCTTCCACAGGGACCAGTTGCAGGCCGTCGGTGTTACGGCAGAAGCGAAACTATGACCTCGGAAAAGGGCGTCACTTCACCGCCGGGGAGCTCAT
The DNA here is from genome assembly GCF_017654505.1 of Polyodon spathula. NCBI lineage: Eukaryota > Metazoa > Chordata > Actinopteri > Acipenseriformes > Polyodontidae > Polyodon > Polyodon spathula. The sequence goes on along the minus strand of NC_054535.1, from coordinate 44,229,105 downwards.
GTGGGTCTATAGCCCCAAGAGACAGCGAGGCCATTGTCCTAAATTGGACAGCTACTGGCTCAGGCTTTGCCAGGTCCTGGAGAGGATCGGTGATGTGGCCTACCGGGTGCAGCTGCCCCCCATAGGATGCAATGTAGTGATGCACCGGGATCGGCTGGCCCCCTACCTGGGACGACACCCAGCACTGTCCGATCCAGCAGCCACTGATAGTCCTCTCCTGCCCCATCCGGATCCATCCCACCCTGGCTGTCCCTTTCATTCCCTTCCCGGGAGCCCTGTGTCTGAGGGTTCCTCCCCCGACAGTCCAGTTTCCCTGTCCCGAGGCTGACAGGAGGCCGTTCTCCACCCAGGGCTCCAGCCCACAGAGAGAGCATTGCCTCTCGGGTCGTTTCCAAGGACTTTGTCCTTCCCTCCCCTCGGGGACGGGGGGGGGGGGGGGACGGGGGGGCTATGTAACGACCCTGGCGATGGTGGCATCCACGACATTGTGTTTGTCTTGTTTGTTTCATCCCGTTTTAATGTTCTGTGTATTGCGAGGGTACTGGGGCACGTCATAGGGTGCGTGTGTGTGGGCGTGTAATGGGTGGGTCCCCCCGGAGGTTATAAGTAAGGGCTGGAGATTGCCGTGAGCGGGAGAATGTGTCTGACTGCTGAGTGTAGTGAGTCGACTGTGATTGATTGATTGATTGATTGATTGATAAATAGATGGATGGATGGCCTGTGAAGCTGTTTATTATTTTGGCGTGGACCCAGGCCCAAACAATCATTTATTACGTACTATTTTATCATTGTGATGTACAGGCTAGAAATAAATACTGGAAAGCATTCGTAATAAAAGTTTCACTCATCAGATAACCGCGATTTCATTTCGATTGCGTTTAATTACACACATTTTAGTGTACAAAGGTTAATCTATTTCATATTTGCAGATTCCTTGTTCATTTAAATGTTTGCTGCTGTCGATTGCTTTATCATTTACAGATAGTGTGCAAGGAAAGATGAATAGATTTAAGAACGTTAGTATTTTGAGGTGGCTTAAGCTTTTTAAAGCTGATTTTCATGTCATTTTTCTAAAATTCTGGCTAAAACTACTAAACGGGTCAGATCTATTTTCTCTTCATGTTAAATATCTGAAAAAGCAAACGTAAATATATGCATCTCTCCTTACACTATATGTAAATAAAAATGGAATCGGCAAATCTGAACTCGATTTGTCTCTCCTTGTACGCTGAAATGCCTGTAAACAAAAAATCAATCGGCAATATGCAACCAGCTTGAAGTTTTCGGGGTTTATTTTTAATCAGTTGACGTCCCTTTAAACAAATTGAGCTGATTCTGTTTCACAATTAAACTAAAAATCTTTTCTTTACCTTCATATATTGAGCGTAATTCTGGTCCCTTTTATTTAAAACAGAGCTGGCAAATTACGTGAATTGTTTATTCTTTTAGTTCGCATTTCCTGTTCTCAGACATCTAATTTAACATTATACTTTTGTTATTTTCTCCACTAGCTTAAGAGAGATGTCCGGACTGATTATTTTTTAAGCATAAAAATGAATACCTGGTGGGAGTGTACTGACAGCAAGTCTTTCAGGCAAGTATTTTGAGTTAGCCAAACATATCACAAAGCATTTTTGGGGTATTGGATGATATACAAAAAAAGTAGATTGGTATTACAGCGTCACCAGATAAACTGCACTACCTGATGCGATCTAATTTAGAACCAGACTCGAGGCTACCCCCTGAGGTGGTCTGGAGTACCGAAAAAAAAAAAAAACGCTGCGTAGTGTGGACGCTACCGGTTTGGGACACTTTTAAGCCGGTTTCAAGGCAGTACGGTTCAAAGGCACAGTGGACAATTTTGTACCACTAATAAATATTCTTAGACTTTTGTGGGTTTCTGGCAGATCTATTTGGACGTCAACAATATTTATTTTCTGACAGAAAAGTAGCTCACTTGCTTCTGTTTGCAGTGACTGGTAACAAGTTTCTGAATAAAAATAAATAAATGCAAGGCTTACTTTCAGGTAGTGTAGCTCTTTCCTGGTCATTTCACCTGGAGAGTGAAATTATTCTCACCCTTTCAGCATCTCCCTGCCCCAATGTCCAACCAGGTGCTTCCCCTATTTACTGAATCCTTTGCAGCCAACAACATCCTTTTACCACGAAGACATTGCTGAGGTACGGAAACTGAAAACTTTCTTTAAAAAAAAAATAAAGCCGAATCAATATGGGTCAGAATAACGGACAAAAATTCAAAAGGCATAATAATAGGAGCATGCTATAGACCGCCAGATTCAGACGGTGAGCACAATAATCTGTTATACAATGACATTAGAAATGTGTGTAGCAAAGGAGAAGCCATACTAATGGGGGATTTCAACTTCCCCCAAATAAAATGGGAAAACCCGGTGGGTAGCGCGAAGGATGAAATAGAAATGGTGGAAATGACAAATGACTGCTTCCTAACACAATTTGTGAAGGCACCCACTAGAGGGGAGGCATGCCTTGATTTAGTCTTTTCAAATAACGAAGATAGAATAACTAAAACAGAGGTCAGAGAACTACTGGCAAACTCAGACCACAACATGGTCTCATTTGAACTAAAGCTAAGGTTTACAATTTTAGAAAAGCAAACTATGAAGGTATGAAACAGAGACTAACAGAAGTAGATTGGAGTAAAATAGAGAAAACACCCACAGAAGAAGAATGGTTGTTCTTCAAAAATGTAGTACTAGAGGCACAAAACAATTACATCCCTAAAGTAGACAAATCTAAATGTAAAACTAAATTGCCAAAATGGTTTAATAGATCAATTAAAAAAAATATTCAGCGAAAAAAGGCACTTTACAGAGCATTAAAAAAGGACCAAAAAGAAAGTACGCAGAAAGAGTACACAGAACTGCAAACGCAAGTCCAAAAGGAAGTTAGAAAGGCCAAGAGAGAAATAGAAATGAACATTGCTAAGGGAGCTAAAACCAATTCCAAAATGTTTTTCCAATATTACAACAGCAAGAGAACATTCAAAGAGGAGATTAAATGTTTAAGAGATACAAATGGCAAAATCGTAGATGAAGAAAAAAAATAGCAAATATATTAAATGATTACTTTTCACAAGTTTTTACAAAGGAAGATACTGACAACATGCCCCACATGTCATCCAGTTCCTATCCAGTTTTAAATAACTTTAGCATAACTGAGGCAGAAGTGTTAAAGGGACTAGGAGCTCTTAAAATAAACAAATCCCCTGGGCCGGATGAGATCCTCCCAGTAGTACTCAAAGAAATGAAAGAAGTAATTTACAAACCGCTAACCAAGATCATGCAGCAGTCTCTTGACACAGGGGTTGTACCGACAGACTGAAAAATTGCAAACGTAATACCGATCCACAAAAAGGGAAACAAAACTGAACCAGGTAACTACAGACCAGTAAGCCTGACTTCTATTATATGCAAACTTATGGAAACTATAATAAGATCCAAAATGGAAAATTACCTATATGGTAACAGGGTCCTGGGAGACAGTCAACATGGTTTTAGGAAAGGGAGATCGTGTCTAACTAACTTGCTTGATTTTTTTGAGGATGCAACATCGATAATGGATAATTGCAAAGCATATGACATGGTTTATTTAGATTTCCAGAAAGCTTTTGACAAAGTCCCACACAAAAGATTAATTCTCAAACTGAACGCAGTTAGGATTCAAGGAAACACATGTACATGGATTAGGGAGTGGTAGAAAATACTGATTAGAGGAAAAACCTCAGAATGGAGTGTGGTAACCAGCGGTGTACCACAGGGATCAGTATTAGGTCCTCTGCTATTCCTAATCTACATTAATGATTTAGATTCTGGTATAGTAAGCAAACTTGTTAAATTTGCAGATGACACAAAAGTAGGAGGAGTGGCAAACACTGTTGCAGCAGCAAAGGTCATTCAAAATGATCTAGACAAGATTCAGAACTGGGCAGACACATGGCAAATGACATTTAATAGAGAAAAGTGTAAGGTACTGCACGCAGGAAATAAAAATGTACATTATAAATATCATATGGGAGATACTGAAATTGGAGAAGGAATGTATGAAAAAGACCTTGGAGTTTTTGTTGACTCAGAAATGTCTTTGTCTAGACAATGTGGGGAAGCTATAAAAAAGGCTAACAGGATGCTCGGATACATTGTGAAAAGTGTTGAATTTAAATCAAGGGAAGTAATGTTAAAACTGTACAATGCACTAGTAAGACCTCATCTTGAATATTGTGTGCAGTTCTGGTCACCTCACTATAAAAAAGATATTGCTGCTCTAGAAAGAGTCCAAAGAAGAGCGACCAGAATTATTCCGGGCTTAAAAGGCATGTCATATGCAGACAGGCTAAAAGAATTGAATCTGTTCAGTCTTGAACAAAGAAGACTACGTGGCGCCCTAATTCAAGCATTCAAAATTCTAAAAGGTATTGACAGTGTCGACCTGTAACAAAGTGCCCGCCCCTGTGTATTATCTGTTATGTGTTGCGTGTGGTGTGTTTAAATGTTGGTGTATAGACATTGGTACACGGGATATAAACGGGTCTGTGTAACACGAGTGTTTAAAAATGTATATGTGTATTTAGGCACGAGGATTGCACAGCACTTCACGTGCAAGTAAAATGTAGTAATATGTGAGCACGGGGAATTGCACTTTATTAATTCACGTGCTGGGATTCAAGTGAATAATTAATTGGTAATTGAATCCCAGCACAATAGTATATATAGATGCACGTTGTCACATACTGGCGGTTGGGTGTTCGGTGAGCGGAGAACGGGATTGGAGACGGAGGAAATAAGTAAAGTAGTAATAATAACAACAAAGTATCTGCTCACCGTGTTTGTCAGTGTCTGTCCGTGCACCGTTGTGTTAAGTTTAGTCTGTTTTCGTTTGTCTATTTATTTTGGCGTAGAGTGCCGTGTCCTGTGTCTTTCGTGTTTGTGTAAACCTTTTATTTTGTATTAAACCGGCGCCAACAGGCGTCTTCATCACTTCATTTCATCCGTCCTGTGTTTTGTGTATTGCATTACCTTTCCTGGTTCTGACGCCGCCCACTTCGGCCGTCTCTGTGACACGACCCAAGGGACTTTTTTAGCCTGAAAAAAGAAACAAGGACCAGGGGTCACAAATGGAGATTAGACAAAGGGGCATTCAGAACAGAAAATAGGAGGCACTTTTTTACACAGAGAATTGTGAGGGTCTGGAATCAACTCCCCAGTAATGTTGTTGAAGCTGACACCCTGGGATCCTTCAAGAAGTTGCTTGATGAGATTCTGGGATCAATAAGCTACTAACAACCAAACGAGCAAGATGGGCCGAATGGCCTCCTCTCATTTGTAAACTTTCTTATGTTCTTATCTTACCTATAGATACTGGATGCTTTCTTGGGGAAATGTAAAGGGTTTAATTTACAGTTATCTAAGGTTAAATGCTTGCAACTGGTACACAGTTGTCCCGTTTTCTTGGGAGAGCAGGTGGTTAATTGGCAATAATCAATGGCTTACACCCATGGGGAAACACCATCTGAGGAAAGCACACCAACACCGTCAAGGAATAATATTCGAAGCAACGTGAACAGATGGTCGAGCTGGCTAGATGTATTAAAACAGTACTTTTTAGACCTTTGGGGCATTCTCATTGCAATAGATAACCACTCTGCTTCTAGGAGCAGCGTGGCACAGTAGTTTTCAGTAACATGTTGGTGATCTGAAAGCTGAGTGCCATAGTACAGAAAAGATCTGCTAAGCCCACCAAGACAAAGAGGCTGAGGGAGTATTGTGATAACCATTTATGATGACAAACTATATTTTGAGGAAACGTGATTGACTGTAAATGATCTTCAACATTGAAATGGAAAGGTTTATAATAGGGACGTGGAGACAATCTGAATATTACTTTCTAATGTTTCTCACTAAAGGGGACCCAAATCATATATTTCTGTTGCTTTGTGTGTGTGGGTAGTTAGTGGAAACTGTCAACTATATATCTTTTTTTTTTTTATCTTTACAACACTAATCTCTAGCCACCCCTCTATTATTTTTTTTAAATACAGCCTCATAAGCCAAATGAAACAATAAATGTGTTCCAGTTACCTATTATTAAATCTAAAGGAAAGTGTCACACATGTCAAATCGTGACTTCATGCTATATTGTCTTTATTTAGTTCCTAAGGAAGTTCCCAGGTGATCATAGCATTTTTACATTTTATTTTATTTTATATTTTTGATTGCGTTAGAATACACAGTGTGTGTATATATATTTTTGCCCTCAGCTGTGTTGACAACACTATAAAGGAAAAGGTGATGCAATAACCCTATCACGTCCAGTATTCTCTCCCTGAAGTGTAATTCTCTAGGGCCAGGATGATCTCACTGGCTAGCATTAGAATCACATCTGTAAGATATAACATGCTGCTGACAGTGTGCATATTAGAACAATAGCTGTATTTTTTCCAAAACTGCCACCACTTGGGTAAGTACTGTACTTTTTACACAATTCCTAATAGCCAGCTGACTTCTTGTTTTGTTACAGGCATGTTATTTGTAGCATTTGTTTTTTCTATATTTCAACTGTAATACAAGCTTTATATTCTTGTTTGCTATTCCTCCATTAAGTCACCTACCAGATATATATGGTTGTGTTACTCTGTTCAAATACATCCAACAAAATCTCCAAACAATATATGTGCAGCACACCCTCAATCTGTGTGTGCTTTGTACAGCATAATGTCAGTGCAGTATGGTTGTGTGTTTTCATGTGTGGGTGTGGGTGCATGATCCGGTGGAGGTATGTTAATATTACTCTATAATTAATTTACTAATATGATTACTAAAATAAACCTGTTACATAGTCCTGATTACTTTCTTATAGAATTTATATATTTCAGATAAGAACCGCTTTTCTAATAACTTTATTATTAAATTTGATATTAAACTTATGTTGATGAAGTTATTGATAATATCTGATAGTGGGTATCTGTATATCTGTACATCCTTCTATCTGAAATGTGTTTTTGCATATATCTACAGAAATTGCTTATTCAGTTGTCATTAAACTTGGTATTAACGTTATTTTTTCTGTAGAACTGCTTAACAAATTGTGGTTTAAGTTTTTGCACTTATGGTGTTGTGACAGAGAAAGAATGAATCTTGGTTATAAATCTCCCTCCTGACCTTTTAGGGCTCTGTGTAAAGGGAACAGAGTGCCCCAGACTGGCTGGTCTGGCAAGTCATTCCAGGGAAAGGTGGAAGTCGGCCATCTTGAAAGGGGGCGGAGCCACAGTACACCAAGTCATCTCCCCAGACGGGAGGCGATGTGGCAATCACGAATTGGAGGAAAAACAATTTTACTCGCTAACCAAAGGGGCGTGGCTGAAGGTACAAAAGGGGATGTGGCCGAGTGAACTGCTCCCTTGTTATGGTTGTGAGAGACCCACTGAAGGACCGTAAAGTTACCGCGAGTGTTTCGTGTTTGTTTGTTTGCCAATTCTAATTGAACTTGTTTGTAATTACCCCATGGTTTAAACTGTGCGATACACATTGCTGTGTATTGCCAGGGATTATTATTTATGGTCGCCAAAACTACCTGGATTATAAGACAAATAAAGAATTGTTTGGACCTTGGACTTTGTTGTTCATCATCTGTTTATGCATTGCGTCACCCCTACACCTGTGCACTGCAAACCACTTTGCCACAGGTGTACAATAGGTTTTAATAAACATAATCTTGCTTTAATGCTATAAAGGTAAAAAAAAATAAAAAATAAAAAGTTACAATTTTTGCATACAGATTACTTAATACACTTTTAAAAAGTAATACCTTACTTTAACAAGTTACTCAAAAAAGTGATCTTATTACATGTAAACAAATTATAAGTAACTTGTTAGTTTAACAAACCTGAACTTGTGTAAGCTCTTCACTTGATCAAACGCCAGATCTCAATCTCTAGGCAAGGCTGAACCTTGTTTTTTTTGTTTTTTTTTAAATATCATGGATACATCTGACTCATTTCAGGTTAAGTGGACCAGGGGGAGTTGCCCTTTGAAGACCTATTTACAATAGAGGCTTCACATGACAAATACAAGTTATGATTACAGAGAAAATGTACTATTCAAGCCAACTGAATAACATGCTAAAGGAGGCCTATCTCTATGTTCATGTAGTGAATGGATAAAATAGTATTAAATGAATAAAAGTGCATGTGAAAGGTTCCAGTTCCTGTAGCTGAAGCTCCCTATTTATCCACAGCACAGCAGCTGTGCGAGCCTCAGCAAATACAGACCACAAATCTGCACACATTCCTAAGACTCTGTAAGGACTATCCTCCTTGGCTTCCAAATGGACTGCAAGCAAAACAGCCAGTTGTGACACAGTGGCATACTGGGAACTGGGCAATCTTCATTTGAGATAAATCTAACCATCTACTACGCTATCCACCATCATATACAATTTATTCAGCTTTGTCTGTAATAGGATTTAAGGTGAAGTAAACAGGAAGCCTTTAACGAGCACAGCATATAAAACTGTATAGGTAATGCATAATGAAACTGTGAAAGGGTGGCAGGGCTGTAAGCCATTGGCTTTCACTTCCACAAAATCATCATCTCTCAGGTCCAGGTAGTTCTACTTGTTGAGGGAAACAGCATTCACTGATATTTGTCAGTTACAGAAGACAGGTTTAACAGGAAAACCTTATTTGTTTGAAACTATAGGTTGCATATATTTCAGGCAACCAAATTGTGTTCCAACATCCTTCTCCAGTTGGATGCAGCAAACTCTGAATGCACAGTACAACCGCATTAAGCTATGACTTTATAATGATGTTGTGCTATTATCGTCAAGGACTAATGACAGATATTTTGAAGTACATTATAATAATTTCTAGGACTAATAACATGACAGTATGCAAAAAAAAAATAGGTTAACAATGTCATATAACAACTAACATTATACATTTCTAAAATAATTCAGTTACTGAGCATTGCAAATATGCCAGTATGCAGCAGCAAGACAAGTTAAACAGACAAAATATCTGTGTGTATTACTATATCAGTTATAACAAGATAGCGTCAAGAATGAGACTCAGTCAGGAAAAGTTTAAGCACTGGTGTGCACGTTTAATTAAACAAATAACAAAGACAAACAAACAGCACAAGGGTCAAAATAAAGATTTAAGCAAACAAAAGAAACATATCCAAGCAGTGTTATCAGTGTGCTAGCCCAGAGTACAGTCTGCCAAACTTCAATTCAAAATAATACATTTAGAGCAAAATATTATTTACACGCAGCAGGGCTATTCCCTGCCACATCAGTATTAATAAATGCAGTCTACTGGTTTATGTGTATTGTTATTATAAAATAACAATAAAACTATAAAATGACTGCTGTTTTGGAAGACAAACACATTACTTCACCACTGATAAAAAAAAAAAAAAAACAGCATAACCTACAAACAACTTAATGATGTAAACAAGTTCTCTCACAGGAGATTCTGAAAACCCCAAGCAACTATCTGTCTCTTATTTGCCTACAGGGCTTTTAAATTGCAGACAATGGTTCAGACAAATTTATAATTATCAATTTTCAAAGATTAAAAATGCCTTCTGATGAGGTATGGTTTAGAAGGTATTGAAACAATAAAAATTAAATTAAAAAAATAAAATAACAAACAGTGCTGCAGACTTTTCAGATGAGTTCTTATGAAGAAGTATATATTCAGATCTTCTGTGAATGAACTGTACCTTAACACACATGGCCTCACATGCACCCAGCATGTTCTGCTAGCAGCTAGAACAGTATCGTGTGTACATCAGATAAAAGATTACACTTATAAATTAAACAGGGAGACACAGATTAAAATCACAGTTAACATTGTGTCTTGGAGTATCATTTGCATGATTTGTTATTTGTGTTAGGCCTGTATGCTGTAATGCTGCCTTTGGAATCAGGGAGCTGGGGAGTGACAAGAGCTCTCTTATTGCAGATAGTTAGGGATATTATATATGATAGCACTTGCAATCCCTTATATAAGTTTATGGATATTCTGCAATATGTTTTTATCATATACAGTATTTACTATCCATCACCATGGTATACCATGGTTTTGCTGTGCTTAACCATTATTTCACAATGTTTTTTTTTTTTTTTTTTTTTTTTTTTTTAAATACACCTCAGTAAACTTTATTAACGGATCTAAGAGGACACAGCAGACACTGACAGACGGCGTGTGTGTGTCCGATAGATAGATAAAAAAAAAAAATAAACACATTAACATTAACATATATAATGTGAGAGGCTACTGGGTTTGGGAGGGACAATATGCCTTACATCTAGACACTGCTTACCTTATATATATATATATATATATATCTATATATATATATTATATATATATAATATATACGTTATATATATACAAGTGCTTGGTTTGTTTTGTCATGAATACAAGTATATCTCTAAAACAATAAACCTAACGCACACAAACAATACTGTGCATAAAAAGGACCACGTTTTGGGTCAATAGAATGTTTGAAACTGACATATTACGGTTTTGTTTTGTTTTTTTTTTAATTCTAAACAAGGTCCTATAACTTCCCAATGTAACACATGGAACTGCTGAACTTGAAACTACAATGAAAGACTGACTTTAATCTAATACAAGTTACTATGTACAATTTAAAAAAAAAAAAAACAAAAAAAAAAAAAAAAAAAAAAAACGGCAATAAATATTATTTTAATTGAAAGCAAGTTGAGTGTATGCCATACTCCTCTACCTACATTTTCACACCTTGCAACAAATTATTTCTGAAGACAATAATATTTTTATAGACTTGTTTCCAAATCAGTTTCTTACAAAATTAAAACAAAGAACGAACGAGGTACATCCAGTTACAATCAGAGACACCCTTGAGTCCTCACTCTTCTACCCGCCCTTCGCTGATAAACTGCGGGCGTGTGTCGTCTGCTCCGTTACCGCTCCACTCAATTTGCTCACTCGCACTGTTTTCCCAGATTTCACATTTACTTGCTGCAAGCTCGAGCCTCACTCAGACATTCTGTCGCCAGCTGCGTGACGTCACCCGTTCTAGTGAGTGCTTCCATATATTCCAAAATGTTCATCCGCCGGCCGAGGTTTGTGGCATAAACTAGTCCTGGGCAACACACGGGTTGCAGTGAAATGAAGAGTTAAAAAAAAAAAACACTGAAAATTGATTCTGTTTTCTTAACAGGAAAACTTTGTCACACACGTTCTATTTGTAATTCCGTTCTAAAAAAAACAAAACAAACAAAAAAAAAACAATAAAGCTTTAATAATCAAGTTGTCAACAAAACCTACATTTAAGTATTCAGAATAATGGCAATGGTTCAGTCAGAGTTGAAGTTTGCATACCGAAGTGTACCTTCCCAAATTTCAACCATACCCGGAATATTTAAAATAGCCTTTTCAATTTTGGTATTGTATTGAGATGTAGTTAGATTGAAAACAAAAACCAACCACCACCGTTCAGTTCCCACGCCAAGGCTTGCACTGGAAATCTGAAAAAAAAATGTAACACTGAAACACTTTCGAAACGAAGTATTTTTAGAATAGAAATATTATAGAAACGGAGTGTAGTTCTTAACAGCGTGGAAAGGACTAATTTTTGTTGTTATTATTAAAAAAAGAAAATCTTCACGTCCCTAGTGTTCTAACGTTGCTCACAAACATCTATTTTAGTGCAGTAGTATGAAATATTAATGAGCCCATTTGATGCCCATCTGGAATGGCTATACAATTATTGTGTGTGTGTGCTTTTGAGACACATTAATTTTGACTCTTTCTGCTATATTTGCTACTGGCAATAGGGTAGCTTATTTCAATGCTGCCAGTAGCTGCACAAAACACATTCTAAATCTAAGACCAATAAAATATAAATATTTATTTTTCTGCATTCTTAATGGGAGGTTTCTTACTGGCAGTAGTGAAATAATACGCCAAATAATGTGGTTTACTGCTTTGATAATAATCTATGTACAGATTTTTCATTTAAATGCATTATCAGATTTTAAACTGATTTAAGATGTTCAATGAATTACTTTTTTGTAATTAGTATTTACTTTGTTATGTTTGATTTCATTCAGATAGCATTTCTGTAACAGTAAACTTCGATGTGGGTAATTCATTAATCTTTAATAGATAAACGCATTAAAATTATGTTTTCGAATGAATTTTCTAGGATTTCAGACCTGGTTGTGACAGGAGTTCCTCTAATATATAAATCAGCACTGGGTGTGTGGGAGTGAGGAGGAGTAAAGTGGTGGACCTGGGCTTTCACTCTCCAAAGTCCTCAGGGTGTAGCATGCAAGGTTATCTCAGGTGTCACAGGACCCAAACAATCAAGTACTGACTTGTCACAATTGTTTTAAGGAGTCCTATAGAGATTTCCTTTAAATCGATACACTGAATGTTCTCCTTAGTGTTCCAAGGTTGCAAAGTGTAGACACAAACCATTGCATGTTTTTCAAGGGAGAAATACTGCAGTTATTTACTAATTTTTGTGGGAAAAGAAAGACTTACATAATACAACTATTCATTAATAGAACTGTAGCTAATAAATGTAACATACAGAAGACAAAGTAAAACTAGATCAATTGAGCAATTGTGGGCATTTCACTTTAAGATAATTGTCTTTTCTATGCTTTTGAAATTGTTGTTGAAGTGTTTCATTTTATAATGTTTTTATATATTATATATTATTTTATAATATATATATTTGTGGAAATTAAAGCTAATTTAACAATGTCCTTTTTATGTCCTAGAAATTGCTACTAAAAAGAGGCAGCAGATAAAAACAGTATAAACTGATTTTTTAAAAAACTTTTATTTATTGCTGTATTTAATTATTGCTTGTTAATTCTAATACTTTTCTGAAAAGCATTGCCCTCTTTGTTTAAAGTAATCCCTGAGTCACTATTTATTTTACTGAATAAGATTGCATGCTGTGTTTTGAGGTAACCCCTGAGTAACTATTTACTTGTACTGAATAGGATTGCAGGCTTTGTTTTAAGATAATTATGACTTAGTCATTCTTTAGATGCGTAGAACTAATCACGGGGGTGGGGGGGGGGGGGGGGGGTGACTCTTTCAGTCTCTAAATAGTGTCTGCAGACACCCACTAAACATGATACTCTCTGGATAATCCCATGCACTTGACAGAGAAGGCTTAAACAATAATAATAAAAAAAATGACCTGGGTTAGGGTCACCCAGGGGGAGGTGTTAAATCCTCTGTAGATTTTAATGAGTATTCCACCTCAGTGCAGGTATGCTGCAAATATACACCAAATACTGGGTTTCTACATAGGCTGCTCCCTATACTAGTACCACAATTCATATTAAAAAATACTACAAAAATAGTGAGAAATGATTCCATGATTATATGTGCTTTGGCTACCAAAGCAAATCCCCTCTGTTAACAAAAAGTTGTGTCTCATTTTAACTAGTGTTATACTTTTAAGTTCCGTCACAGTTGCGAAAATAATCCATTATTCTTTCTTGTAACCATTTCTATATCTCAATGTGCTGTCATGGCACTGTCAATAGGGCCATAACATCATGTTAGAAGTTAAGGGGTGCCTTCCATGTATAACGAGGTAGCTATAAATGAAGTGATGGTTATGCTATTTAATATAAGCATTTCTTGTGCAGACAAAAATATGCTACTCAAAAGTGAAGATCTAATTGAAGCTTTAAACAAATATACCAGGATGAGGGTTGTTTTTGTTGTGGCTCACTTGCAGCTTCAGTTTGAAGGTTTGACTCCTGGTAATCTTCATGTTTTGCTGTAGTCCTTTGCGGTCTTAGTAAACTGACTGTAACTATACCTTACTAAGTGTTAGAAACTGGAGATATATGGAGGAAGGAGTCATTACAGTGCTGTGACTTTTAAAACTGCATTAGGAGGCAGTGTGATCCAATGGTTAAAGTCCAAGGCTTGTAACCAGCAGGTCACTGGTTTAAATCACATCTCTGCCACTGACTGACTCACTGGGTGACCCTAAGCAAGTCACTTAACTTCCTTGTGCGCCATCATGCGGATGAGATGTTAAATCAGCATCCTATTGTAAGTGACTCTGTATATAATGCACAACTCACAGCCTACCTCAGTAAAGTGCTTTGTGATGGTGGTCCACTATGAAAGGTGCTATATAAAGATGTTTTTATCTATGTGAGTTAATGTAATGAAGCAGTGCCGTGTCTTTGCGTTTACTGGTTCTGATCCCCTGCAGATGAGACAAAGCGTTATATCTTCCTGGGCAGTGGTTGCCCCCCTGCAACACAACTTCGTTTGACCTCATGGATTTGTTGTTGTTTTTTTTTAAATAATAAATTTGCTATTTACAGCTGTTCTAATTTATTAGTTCTAATTTATTTGTTCGAATTTCTAATTTATTCTTTAATAGAACCAGAACAACCTTTCCTTCCTTGTATTACCAAATTATGCACCCATGACGGTGGGCTCATATGCAGGAGCTGCCTGTTAACATGTGGGTCCTCTCTTCTCTGTACTTCTCTGTTCTCTCTGCATAATGACGATGGAAGATCAAGATTTGAATGTGTGATTTTAAGAGGACACTGGAGCCAGTCCCCCTGCTGAGGGGCTATTTATCTCATCTTAAGACTAGCTCCTCTTGTCATGCCCCATAAAACATGTAACGTATTCTGCTGGAGTATTTCCAGGTTATCCCCATGTGGCAATTGAACTTGTAACCTTCTGCTCCACAGGTAGGTGAGTCACTTGCTGTCCTGAGCCACCTTATGTAAATGTTTATTGATTTTAATACGGTTTCTTATTGCTTTAAATCCAAACTTTAGAGTGCAGTCTGTTCTTCTTCTTCTTCGTTTTCTTTTAAGTTCTTACTGTAATTTCTTTCTTTTAACCTGTTTTCAAATAACGACATTTGAGCTTGTCAAATGTATATGCAAAATGAGAAATACATTTAAAAAAAAAAAAGATTGTTGTATACAATTGTAAAGACTTCTCTGCGCACTAAAAAAGGAGGCATGGTATTCCAGTGGTTTAAGAAAGGGGCTTGTTACCAGTAGGTTCCCAGTGCAATCCCAACCCTAAGCAAGCTGCTTAACCTCCTTATGCTCCTCCTGTAAGTGAGTCTACAGCAGAAGCTGGGATGTATAGTTAACCCCCTAGTCTCTGTAAGTTGCTTTGGATAAAAGCATCTATTAAATGACTAATTCATAATTTAAAAAAAATAAATAAATAAATTGTAAAGCTAGAAAACCAGAATGTAATTATTGAGTTGATATCATAGTCTCTATGTCTTTACTGTATTATAAAAGGTTATGCTAATGAACACTTTAGATCCACAGTGTGTGCATCTACAATTTGCAGGTTTAAGTGGACTGTAGATATATATATATTATATATATATATATATATATATATATATATATATATATATATATATATATATATATATATATATGCTATATAATATATGTCATACGTCATATAGAGTTATATAGAGTCGGCTATAGTATTTACAAGTGTGCACGCAGAGATTATAGAAGGCTATATTGTCCCTAGTTTTGTATTGAGACGCGTGATGTAAGCTCTTCGTAAGTGACCTGGTTGGTTATTGTAAGACGACCCCTAGCTGTACCCCCGCGGTGTGATATTGAGCACTGGGGGGGGAGGGTGCGGTGGCTCCCGACTCGCTGACGCCAGGGAGACCAGATCAACCTAGGCAGCTGTGGAGAGAGGAGCTGGGGGGAATGAAAAGAGAGGTAACTTTCGTTTTACTTTAGAGGATACACGAATAACACAGAAATTGCAACAAATACAGCGATTCCTTTGAACTGGTAGATTATTATGTATGCGGTTGTTTAAGTTTGCATGTTGTTTTGTCTTTAGATAAGTTTGTAAACTTTTTTTTTTTAAATACATTTTTCCTCGTTTTTAAGCCAGCATGATGGCGTCTAAAATCAGAAGAAAGTCTGGATTTTTCCAACGTATTTCGTTATGAGATTCTTTTAAACTGCTCGGCAGTGGTGTGTTTTTGTATGTAAGAAAACGGATTTCCGCAAGTTAGTGAAAGTGTACGCTATTATTTGTTAAGACATTGGTTAAGTGTTATTTGATTCAGACGACTGCATTTAAGTAACTTCGTTTTGTTTACATCTAGTTCATCAAACATCGAACTTGACAACTTAAAAAAAAAAAAAAAATGTACAGTTCGTGGAAGGGTAGTTTTAAAACCATTTTTTCTTAAGAAAAAAGTCATGATGTGAATCAGTGATTTTTTTTTTTTTTTTTTTTTAATGCTATGCGTAAACGGTGCATTTAACTTTCCAACATAAGGTTTTAAACGTCACCAAAAAATTATATGTTGCACAAGTGTTATGTTTTGCTTTTGCTACGAAATCAGTTATCTCAGCTTCACTTTTCTTTGAAACTCCCGCAGTCGTGTGTTGTGTTTTGTTTGTACTGTGGATACCCTCGTAAAATGCGCCATCTATGTATACAAAGTCACTTAATGTAACACTTTGGCGGTAATTTGAGTTTCTTTTGTTTAAATGTTTTTTTTTTGTTTTGTTTTTTTAAACGAAGTGCAGCTGGCCTTTCGCAGCTGGCCAATTCAAATACTAAAATAAATAATTTTAGATTTGCTTAGAACCTTTACATTTTTTTTTTTTTTTTTTTGACCGGTCCCCACGTTAAAGGTAAAACAGCATTTAAAAAAAAAAAAAAAAAAAAAAAAAAAAACTATTGACACAACCTAAGTCGGTGGTGGGCGAGGTGTCACATGCGTCTCGATTCTAGAACTTGGCATATTGCAATAGTGATGCTATGTGTTGTACAGTGTATATCTGTACTTGATGTGGACCCACAGCAGAGTCTGGAACAAAACTTGACAGCAAGCAGTTTGAGGCAAGATCTTATTACCTAAAGGACAGATTTCTCCTTACTTTTTTATTATACATTCCTGTCACATTTGTTGCTTTATATAAAATGTCTTTGTGGTTTTGAAATGCTGTACAAGATTGATTTGGGAGCAAAGCTTACTTAAAAACCAGAAAGATGGCTGCGTTGGGTTGCATTAGCTTCTAAATGACAGGAATCGCATTAGGTACCCCACCACAGCTCAAAAACAAAACAGAACCGAAGTTAAGTTAACTAGAGTTTTATTTTCAAAATGTGTCAAGCATTTGTTGGTACAAAACTAAAAAATGAATAAATTCCAAATGAAAAATGATTAAACTGCATTCAGACTTGTGAATGCCCCCATTTTTATATTTGTTTGTGATGATCTAATTGCAATTTTATCCCTGAGGGTGATGTTAAGTATGTTAGTCAGTTGCCATGTTAAGACATTTATTTGACTGTTTTGTGACATACTGCCCTTGTTGTAGATATACACCTGGCAATCTGAGCTGGCACATGAGAGCAGTTTTATGCTTTGTGAACAAAAGGGTTTTTAACTTTAATTTGGCATTGAGTGTAGAAGTGTGTAAAGCACATGGCGCTCTGTTGTATCCTGAGGTCAAACTGAGTGAATATTTTATAGTCTGTTTTCTTGTTTCAGTTAAGTGCAAGTTTGCATTGTGCATTAGGTTTATTCAGAAGTTGTTTTAAGAACAGTTCTGCATGTACTGTGTCAAATTTGACAGCCCATTTTAATGCATGTAGTATTGTATGAACTTAAAGGTGCAACTGTATCAGAGAAGATTTGTAGCTCAAACAACATTCTAAAGTGTCTGAGTTTAAGCCAGATCACAGAAGGGCTAATTTGAACAGCGCCTAATGGAGGCATCATCTAGCCCTTTTATAAATAATGTAAGTTCTGTATAATGTGGAGTCCCCCAGGGCCATAGATAGAGCATCATT
Source organism: Polyodon spathula (assembly GCF_017654505.1). Classification (NCBI taxonomy): domain Eukaryota; kingdom Metazoa; phylum Chordata; class Actinopteri; order Acipenseriformes; family Polyodontidae; genus Polyodon; species Polyodon spathula. Next base: position 44,211,197 of record NC_054535.1, on the reverse strand, counting down.
ACCAGCCTCTTCAACCTGCTTGAGATCCTAAATTGATTTACAGCACTGAACCGTTGCAAAATGATACAGGATGACATGGAGGTCAGGCTGTAAAAGTCTATGATGAGATCCCATTAGCTCACATGTGCTAATTGAAGCACATAGAAAGGGCAGGAAATCACAGGTGTCTGGTATAGCCTTTTTTTTTTCCTCCAAAAGAGTGATGGAAGAATTTTAGTGTTGTATTGGGAGTAAGATTTTCTAAAAGTAGTAATTCTTAGTAGTATTAGTGTGTTTGTGCTATTAGTATTGTTTGGTATTTTTATTTATTTACCAACTTGCAGAAATACAGCTCAAGGAATGCTTTAAAACCTAGGTTGGCACCGAATGCAACTGACATGCCTTTGAAACATCTGTGCTTATTGTTTAAGAGTCAGTGGTAGAGATTTATTTTACTGTTAATATTTATTATTTCCTGAAAATAGTTGATGATGCTGACTTTGCTATAATATTTTTCTCAGGAAGGAGACAAATGTGCACCAACATTGAATCTTAATTTTTTTTTTTTTTTTTTTTTTTTTTTTTGCTCTAGCTGTGAGGACTGTTAACACTAAGCCTATAGCCTTTGAACGGCTGGCTGGCTGAGTTGTTTGACCATATGAGTTTAAATTATCTTTAAGCTCGGTTGCTATATTGGTGGGTGTCAGTAAAAATGTGACTGGTGTCCCATCCATATCGCAAGACCATCGCCATCATCCTTGGTAATAATTGGCTCCTCTGCAGGCAGCCATTTGGACACAGCAAGACCCTTTAATTGACCGTATTATTATTATTATTATTATTATTATTATTATTATTATTATTATTATTATTATTATTATATTATTTATTTTTGTTTTTGGCAGTCTCCTTTATCCAAGGTGACTTACAGGTGTTATAGGGCAAGATTCATATTTAAATACAGTGCAAATACTACTCGAATACAGTATGAAATAGGATGCAACAATTTAGGCTTACAATAAGTTATATCTACAGTGACATAATAGTGCAAGGATAGTGCATTAGCTGAAGGTTCGGCAACGTGGTGCTGAGGTCAGGGAAGTCCAGTGCATAGTAGTAAACAACTAAACAGGTTTACCTCAGTTTAGCTGTTGAACTCATTTCCTCCATTAGCAGAGAAAAGAAAACGGTTGCCCATCATAGTTTATTCTAATGTACGTAACTCTTGCACACGGCCAGCGTATGTTAGAGATGTACAGAAGAATCAAAATCCTTGTGATGACCAGAGAAATGCCCTCTTCATGGGCTACAGTGGTGATAAAACTTTCTGCATTATTTGCCACAAAGATATAGTAATATTAGAATTTGGCTGGGCGGTGCTGTATGGTGATCATTTTTGTGATACTGTTCAATTTAGTTTTACACACACTCACATTTGTACACACTGAGCTGCAGGCAGAAGTGTCCTTGTTGATTTACAGTAAGGATACAGATTACCAGGTCAATTATTTTACCACAAGTCCTTCAGATCCTCATCAGTAAGCCCATTAAATGTCAGTTTGTTAACTTGTGTCCCACAAGGTATTTCAGCCCTTCAAAGATTTTGGCCATTTTCAATACTTTCATCCGGAAGCCTTTTTGTGGAGTCATTAAATCAGACAGTAAAGTAGGTAGACAGTAGCAGAGCTGCAAACAGAAAGCCAGTTAAATTAAGAACACAAAAGCAATTTGAAAGTGACATCTCTTCAACTTTAGAAGGAACATGCACTTCAAAATCCCCACCCCCCCAGCAGCACATAAATACTAAAGTGGTGGTACTTATTTTGCATGAATTCTGCAGAAGACCTACCTGGTTATCTGCACAGAATAATTCATAGGGCTTCTGACGTTTCTAAGTGTGATTCTGAGGATCTGAAAATGACTCCAAAATGAGACGCGTTTACAAAAGGGGGTGTAGCTCAACAAATCTTCATTGAGCTTAAATATTTGGCCTGGTTTCTTACCTGACCTGTACCTTCCACTACACAAAATTTTTAGTTTTGCAGTTCTACTAGCAAATGACCTTCTGTTTAGCCCTTAATTATAAATGGAGCTCTGGTTAAGCCTTAAGTATACATAAGTTGAAAAATCATTTTTATTGAATGTCACAATCTGCTGTTTCCTATATAAAGGACATTCTAGCATTTGAAATGGTTCATACTACAGAGTAATGCAATAATTCTGCTTGTCTGAAAACCTTAACTGCAATTCATATTTACAGTAAGAATAAAGTGTATTCAATGTACAGTTGCGGATGCCTATATGAGAATAAGCATCTAGACACTTAGTTGATCTCAGCTGTGCCTTTCGGTAAACCAATTATAATATAATTCAATAGAAAATACATTAAGCTTTAATGATGGGTAACTCAGAATACTTTACAATACATGATTGTGTTCACTTATATTTCAGTACTCTTAAATGTATTTTTTACAACAGGTGTGTAAACTTGACATTAGTGTTTAAGTCAAAGCATACGCCTCTGTGCCAAGGCTCACTCTACCAAAGCTATTTGTAGTCGTTAGTGCAGAACAGCTTTTGAAACCATTAATGCTGTACTTGTCTGCGTAGACTGATTAACTGAGTGGATTGGAGAGGGGAAGGGAAGTTGCAGTGCTTCATCACTACAGCTGCCTCTCTGTACAGAGCTAAAGGACCTGCCAAAAGCAGTGTACAATTCAGGAAAGTCAATTTCTTGCATGCTATTTCTGAGGTTGGTCTTTTAAGGATTTGTGATTGTTGTACATACAATTGAATTATACCTTATAATTATAAATACGTTTGAATTGCGCTAGTCATGCAAATATGAGATGAGTTAGGCCTCTGTACACCTGACAGCTGGCTGAAGAACTGAGATGTGGTGGCACTTTTTCCAATGGCGTGAGAAGTGACTGCTTGTTCCAGCCTTCCTGTACAGTGGGATGTTTTTCTGTCATAATGACAGGGTAGGTGAGGTTTGCTAAAGTTAGCTTTGATCTACAGATGCTGACTGATCCAGAAACTGCAATGCGTTAAACTGTGATAAAAAAAATGTCATTCTTAATTCATGGCAATGAGAGAGAAATAACATTGGTAAGAAGTGTTAAAGAATCATCCTGCGAAACAAAGGACCGTAAAGAATTACAATGCCTAATAAAGTTCTGGAATTTTCTGCTAAACATGGCTGTTTGTGCATGAAATAAACCTTCCTGCTACTGCCTCAAACTTAAATGAAGAGCTCTAAAAATACGTAGTAGACTTTCACCCTAATGTTATTATATAAAACTAATTTGAGAACCTTGAGCAAGTAAGAAGCAGAGCAGTATTAGACCATTGCTGTGTGTTAAGGCTGGTTCATACTTGTGTTGCAGATGAATGCGATACATTAGGTGCAGAAAGCTATAAAAGCTGTGCAGCTTCACTCTGACCATTCAGCAGATATTGACATTTTTCAATGTTATCCGACCCTATGTGATTTCAGTTCGCCGACCCAAAGAGGCTGTACGTCTTAACATAAAAAATGCACGTCGTAAGAATGCGGGTGACGTAATTCTGACCTGACGCAAGGAGTCGGAGACCCTCGACTCCGACCAGAAGTTTGAAATATGAACCAACATTTTGTCTTGTCAACAAATAGAATTGTATAGTGGACAGCTTGATGCTATTGGGCAATATGTTCTGCGCTGGAGTAGAGACCTTTACCACACACTATTGTTTGTAATGCTCTGCTGTATTGTATTTTATTTTTTTATTTTTTTTTAAACTCTGTTAACCTTTTTGTAGTTGAGGTTCTGCTAACCAGGCCTCCAGACAAAAGAGTGGTCACCTTTTGTTTTAATTGAAGGAAAGGGTTGTGAAATAAAATCTGCACATTGTGACCTACTTAACTCTTCTAATATCCATCAAGGGGTTAAGCACATTGACGTGACAGTCAGGGTTGGAGTGAGGAAATGGCCAGTAGCTAGCATGCATTATAGTTGATTGTTTTCCAGTGGTTCTACAGTACAGCCACCCAGTTCCTGCAGTCCACCTGTAGAGAACTATAAACTTGTTGGGGAGGAAGTGATGTTTTCAGCAATAAAAATAAATAAACTCTTCGTTGTTCCCAGAGGAGTTGTAGAACAATGTGGAAAGTGGCATGGGACTGTGTGCTGGCCGCTCGAAGGATATCTCCTCTAAAGATGTTTCCTTTGATGCTGGTTTTGGATATGAATGTGTTTCCGTTGCAGAAGGTCCAGATTAAATTAGCAGTTAGAGTGGGAGCAGGCACTGAGTCTAAATATAGGGAGGGCTTTTAGCTTTCCTGTCAGTTGTTGTTGATAGCCACGCAGACTTATTTTTTATACTACTGCATTTTGGAAACAGCAACTTATTTAATTTAATTTGTTTTATTTTTTGTGTTATATATAATGTGTTGCCAAATGAAAATAGTTCTATGTAATTGTCACTTTCTGATTTTTACAAAGTTATAAGTATTCATTTAAAACTACTGGGTGTTGGAGGCACAATATGTGATGGTTATGGGTTCACAGACAATAGATGCAGGGCCATTTTAAAATGTTACGCCTAAATGGATTTAGGGGAGGGATGATTGATTTGTAACAGCCAATCTTAAGCATTTGTCTGAGTGGTTATGATTCCTCTCGCACACCTTTCAGTTTTAGAATTAGAAGTATAAAATGATTATTACACGGTTAACTAATTAAAGGAGTGTGTGTGTTTTTTTTTTTAATGCATGCATGGCTTTAAATATGCATTATTTCTCCAGGGGATGTTTCCCTGCATAAAAGACTTGCTGTGCTTCTTTATGAACACTGGGTTTGCTGACTCTCTCTTGTATTGAAAGCCAAACTGCAGTGCTAGTGTTGGGACTCCCACTATTTCCATGGTATGTGTATCATTTGACCCTATGTTACTCAAGGACCAGAGATTCCCAGAAGCTATAATAAAATGACATCACTTTCCCTGGAGACCAGGATGTTCTGCCAGTTTTAACTGCTTCCTGTGCTAGGTTTCATTCAGAGTTGGTATACTATTGTTTTGTCCAAGTCCTTAAGTTTGGACAAAATGTATAAGACCCTGCCCATTTTGACAACTTCCTTCCCCTCAATGTTTGTTTCTCTCTCTCTCTCTTGCTCTCTCTCTCTTGCTCTCTCTCTCTCTCAGGTGCTTGTGACAAAGCGCAGTAACCAGACTGAAAGAACAACAAAGCTGGGCTCTGATTTATTCAGATGGCGGAATTCTCACACAACCTTTAACTGAGACGGACAAAAACCTGAATTTAACTGAACTCAGTTGTGTTTTCAATAAAAAAAAAATATATATTTTGTGGGAAGCTGACTTTACAAAAGGTTTTGGTTAAATCAGAAACTGCTCACGGAAAAAACGATGAACGTGACCAGCTTGTTCTCCTTCACCAGCCCGGCGGTGAAGCGGCTGCTGGGCTGGAAGCAGGGTGATGAGGAGGAGAAATGGGCAGAGAAGGCGGTGGACGCCCTGGTGAAGAAGCTGAAGAAGAAGAAGGGTGCGATGGAAGAGCTGGAGAAGGCGCTCAGCTGCCCCGGCCAGCCGTCCAACTGCGTCACAATCCCCCGCTCCCTGGACGGTCGCCTGCAGGTTTCTCACCGCAAGGGGCTACCGCATGTCATCTACTGCCGTGTCTGGCGCTGGCCCGACCTTCAGAGCCACCATGAACTGAAACCGCTGGAGTGCTGCGAGTACCCCTTCGGCTCCAAGCAGAAGGAGGTCTGCATCAACCCCTACCACTACAAGCGGGTCGAGAGTCCGGGTAGGTAGTACTGTAACCCTTAGGGAGCAATTTGTAATGAACAGTTGGATTTTATAATTACTTGATTGAGCTGGTAGTTTCCTTCATGGTGGATTTGTGATGTTTTAATGTGTGTTAATGACTTTCTGGTCGAGAGAACTGGAAGATCAGGTGTTGGGATCAGTTTAACTCATAACTATCATTACAGATTTGCAGGAGCACCTCTTATGATCAGGCTAATTGTGTGTGTGTGTGTGTGTGTGTGTGTGTGTGTGTGTGTGCTGTAAATGCCAACATGGAAGCCAGGACACACCAGTACATCGCATCGCTTCGCCTCAAATCACTTTTTGATATAATGTGTTTCAATGAGATTGGACACACAGGCGCTTCGCTTCGTGTCTTGGATTGGCACGTCCAGATTTCTTCAAGAATAATTCTCGAAGCCCTGAACACTGACCAGTGTGCTCTCGACCAATAGCACTGAACATCTGAACATCTGTGTGACGTCCTGGACAGTAGAAAATGGAGGAAAAGCTTGCCCCCTAATCAGAAGCATAACTAAAAATATGTACAAAGCTCACGAATCCTACAACAAAATGCATAAATGAATAAATTAATTATCTATATTTAAACACAAGGTAGGCTACAAATAATTAGTCAAATGTTCTTTATTTTAATTCATTAAATTCAGCTGGCTCGAGCTAAATTATACAGTATCTCGCTTATATATACGCACACACACACACACATATATATATATATATATATATATATATATATATATATATATATATACATATACATACACACATACATATATATATATATATATATATATATATATATATATATATGGGGCTCTGTGTTTAGATTTTTAACTACTGGCCCCTTGGGCCACTGAGCTTGTGTTTTTACTGGCCCGGATCAATTTTATTGGGCGCAATATATATTTAAATTTTTTTGTCATGGTGGCTTTTATTTTCACTGAGTAGGGTAACCAAAGAGCCCACGGCTCTCAAAAGAAAAAGAAATTGGCTAAGCGAAGTCTTTCAATATATGTCAGTTCAGCCATTCAACATGCACACATCCTGTGTGCTGATCAGAAAATGAAAATACTGTTAAGATTTAAAATTATAATTATTACAAATGATACTCCTTTTTTCACGAACAAACCCGCAACCCAGCTGTTGCAGTATGGTCACAGCAACGCTAAAACTGAATTATAATAATCCTAATTAGGGATGGGTCAGTGTAGTTGATTACATGAAAACAAAAAAACAATTTGAATAGCATATTACATATTCGAGTACACACACAAATGTGTGAACTGAAACAAAATAAATGCATACAGCAAGTGCTAAAAGAAGGAAGTCGAACTTGGGAAACATTGAAATTAGAAAAGTAAATTTAACGTCGTGATGAATATAAAAGGCATACTAAATGTTAAGCAGGACAACACAGTGACTAATAAGAAAAAGCAAGATACTTGGGAGCTGGGACTCTGGTCTGCAGTTCTCAATGTAAAATGTCTACTGTTGACATATTGTGAATGGATAGCAACGTCAGCATTTGCGCTGACCATTAAAAGTATAACCAGGAATGTTCTTTGTTTTGAATTATTTACAGGTTACTGAATAAACAAAGTAACTTGATTTAGATTCGTCTGAGGTCAGTACTTGATGGCTAGTTATAATTGGTAGAAAAATGTTGTGCTATTGTAATGTTGGAATGTATTTTTTATTGTTTTGGCCAGGTTACAATATTTGCACTATTCAGATTATTTTGTAAATGTTATTTGTTAGAATTAAACAGATGTAGAATATTTAGGTTGCTATGTAATGGGTGTTATTTTATTCTGAATACACTACAGTTAATTTGGTTTGCACAATGTTATGCTACTGTTGCTTTAATGGGAAGAGATACGTGCTGTGATGTTGCTGCTCATTGACTTATGTATTTTAATTCAGTAAACAAAAGGAAAAACCTGTGCCGAAGGAAATAGAGTGTTGAACAAAGAAATACAGTCTTAGACATTGTTTGTATACTTTGTGAACCCGGCTAAACTTTACTGGCTTACGCTGTTGTGCTGTGCTTGTAGTACACAAACACATTTGCCTTTTGTTCTTGGGAGTGTAAGAGCAGGGACTAGAGTTCGGTTAATCGAATAAGTGAAAATGTTGCACCCCGTGCATTCTAATAGGAAACTATTCGAAATTTCCATTTCTAATCCTAAACACTATTAAAACAACATTCATAATACAAAATAACTATCCCTCTCGGAGCGTTGTCGCTTGTGTAGACTCTCCCAAGTCAGCGCTAATCTTGCTGAGTGATAAACAAGTCCTGGAAAGATCATGAAGTCACAGCAGACAAACCCCCGAACTATTACTGTGAGAGTGGATGTGATGTAAACGAAATGTTGAATTTTCAACAAAGCTGCTGCTTTATCTGCAAGTCTGAGGAAACAAGGCAGAACATTGCTTTTTTTTCGCTGTCATGATGAGTCAGATGAAGACTCCAGTCTAAATGTTTGTCTTTTTTTTTTCATAATTGCTTTCTTTATGATTACTCATTTCAGCACTTTTCTTTTGGTTGCTTCATTGTAGAAAACCTGATTTTGTAAATGTCCATGTAGAGGGAGCGATGCTTACCAACACAGCACTTTTGGTAAGCAGTCTCAGTTTCTGACAGTACAACAAACAAAAATTCGGATTAAATCAATTACGTAGTTATCAGAGAGGGTGGGGGATTGGTTTGTAAGTTAGTTTTTGTAGCTGTGTGGCAGACTGGTCCGTTTGAAACGGAAGCCATGTGCACTATACTTATACTATGATATTGGTTAAAAAATGTAATCGGCCCAGCTGGGCCTGTGGTGCTTCATAACTACAGACCAGTCTAGCTGCTACAATGATGTGAAATATTCCAAATGAAACCTAAGTTGTGAACCCTGTCATAAGAGGCTTAACTTCAGGCGATTGTAGTTCTGTCCAGGAGTACCTCGTACACACACTGAATATGTCTTTGGAGTCTATACTTCTAAACAAGCTATAGGTGGCTTTTACGGTGCCTGAGTAATATGTGTGTAACCTTCAGTGCACTGGCGCTCCAAAATGAATGGGGCTGAGTTTTAAGAGTTAAAGCGAAAGTCATCACTTGCAAAACAACACCTAGATTGACTTAATATCGTCTTTTTTTTTTTTTTTTTTTTTTTTTTTTTTTACTTACTGCAGTGTACTGGGTTTCTGTAATGCTTAAAGATAGGGTCTGAGAATCATGTACAAGAGAATAAAGCCTTGCGGCACTTAAAATATCCAGCACTGCTTTTATTTATTTTAACCAGATCTACTCAGAATGCGGCTCATAGTGCTTTCGTCACGGACACCCACTTCCTTAGAAATTATTGTAGTGTTTCAGGCATTCTAAATTGGGTGAAAAATACAGTTACTTGGTGTCTTAAAATCTCTGCAGGATTTTCCTGCACTGAAAGTTGCAGATATGTGGGAGCAACTTGGAAAATGCACGATTTCTGCAATCCCATGCTGAAGTTCAAGCCCTGATCTAGCTATCTGTATCTATCAAAAAATGACCCACAGTAGCATTTCACTTATACAGTATAGTATTATTTAGTCTTCCTAGTTTTTTTTTTTTTTTCTTCCCATCTGGACAATGGCTGCAAATGCATTGTATTGATTAGATCAGTTTGCACCCCTAAAATGAATGAAACTGTGAATGCAATGAAGTGGAGTTGGCGTTCAGACCATGTGGCATGGGGTATTTCCATGCCATCTGGTCTAAAATATCAACGCCATTCCTCGTCTTGCAGGTGGATAGTAAATTCATGTGCTTTAGAATAGATTGCAGCCATCAACCTATTTATTCTTTACAGTGAAACGCTGTTCACGTGTTTCACAATGTGGATCTCATAGATACCAATTGCAAGAAATGCACAGGTTAATAACTAGGAGTAGGATAACTATACTGTTGCAGCTAGACAAACAATACATTTATATATATGCATGTATATATATGGATGTATCTCGGCTGCATAGCCTTTAGCCTAATATGTGATTTTTTTGGACTATGGTGTATAAAGCTATTTAAAATTGTTACCTATTTACAGAGTATTAGCTATAGAATGTCTTCAGAAACATTTTGCACTGAAGTACTATAGGCTACATAGACACATTTATTATAATCATTATGTACATGGACGCATTTCGGTTCAAAAGTATTATTTTTATTTATTTATTTTTTTTATTATGCACAAGGCTACACTGTATGCATTTTTGGTATATAAACCCAATTATTTTCACTTGTCTTATATACAGTTTCGGTTCTGTATCACACTCATTTCTGTTCAGTTGTTTAGGCGGTTACATTTTTTTCATAGTTTTTTGCAGTTTGTTATGTCCGGCCTATAAATTGATGCGTAACGAGTTGAGTTAATTTACTAAACAGTTGGACAGTCTACCAGTTACAATCTAAAGAGAGATCTCATTTATATATACTCGGCAATCAAATTACCGTAGATTACAATATTATATTAAAGTACAATAGAAACTATTTACAATATTCTGTGTCAGTACTTTTCTATTCAATTGCAGCTTGCCTCGTCTCACTGCGTTCATCTGCCTTGGGACAGGGAGCACCCGAGGGAGACTGATTTTATTAGCACCAATGCAATGTTTTTTATGTTGAGAAATTTCAGATTTTAGGCTACTTATTAATTTATTGTTAATGTTCAAAATGTGTTCAATGTCCTGTTGGTTAGGTATAGCGGCAATTATTATCCATAGTCTTTAACAATTTCTCTGTGTACCTACTGCCATTGACAATCTGAAACCCTTTCCTTTTGAAAATATTGGAAGGAAAAGGGATTACATTTTTGTTTTTGTTGAATTGTTACTGAAAACAGTTTGTCTACTTGACGCTAATTTGCACGATGAAAGGTCAAACTAACATTCTGAAACACAGTAAAACATGGTTCCCTGTATTTAGTGAACCTTAATTTAGTGGTGGTAAACTTATTTTGGTTTAAATGACACCAGTATTTTTAGATCTGGGACAAATATTTGAGCAACTGTTTTTTGACATGTATTAGGATACAAAAATCAGACGTTCGTGTTCACTACAAATGACAAATACCATCTCACCATACTTTGTGCGACAGTTTAAAAAAAAAAAAAAGGCAAATGAAAAAGAGCTCGGTGTGATATGAGAGATTGGGGTGGGGGGGTGGAATATATCTATCTCTATCCTAGCCATCTATCTATCTAGCTCTATATAAAAACAATAAAAAAAACCACAGGATCAACACAGCAGCTCTGTTTTAACAGCAAAAAGTAAAAGTGCACACTTAGTGATCTCTATTGAAAGCCATCTGGGACAAATGCGTTGTGCTGCTTTAGAGTCAGAATCTCATGGGACAGAAATGCAAGCATGTCATTTTGAAGTGCCTCGCTTAAGCAGTACCCAAGTTCCTGAAAATGTTGTTTAGGATTTAAATCGGTTGTATATTTTTTTGTTGCGTCTATTATGTGGAATGTAATAAACAAGAATCAAAATGGTGCCCCCCCCCCCCCCCCCCCTTCACTTTACAATGCCATTTTCACGCTTTTGTTTTATTTGAACTGTAGTTAAAGTTTCAGTCTTCGTTTGCTTGTTCAGCTACATGTATATATTTTTTTTTGGATGAGCGGGACAGTAGGGCCAACTGGCGAGAGAAAAACAGCTGTACTATGTTGAGAGAGAGAGAGAGAGAGAGAGAGAGAGAGAGAGAGAGAGAGAGAGAGAGCAGGAAATTCCAGACGGGGATAATGAAAGCTTTGTCTTAGGGTTGCTCTCTCCACCCAGCTGCAGCAAACATGTGGTAACACTGAGGAAGAGTGCAGTGGGAAGCTTGTCATCTGGCATGTGGCGCATACAATAGTAGGAAAGAGCAGTGCCCAGCTTGCATTTGTCTTATAGTCTCCTCTTTCTCAGCTATTCCCAGGACTGAAAATACTATTTATCCTTTTGGATTGGAAACAGCTGCAGTATATAGTCCAACATTTACTTGAGTCTGTCATCTAGCTTGATCTCTGAGGAACACATTTTATTATCTTTCATTCAGTCGTCCTTTTTTCTTCATTTTATTTATCAAATACATGCATAGTATATTAAAAAAAAAATGTAAGTTTTTGACAATCGATAAATTGAGTCTTTTTAAATGCGTATGCTCTCTGGACTTTAGTGGTGGGACAAACAACGTGTTGGTTTTTTTTTGGGGGTGGGGGGGGGGTTTGGATATTAGTCTGAGAAATACGTTCATTTGGAAATTTAGAAAAAGCCATTAAATGAAAAAAATTGTTTTTTTTGTGGAGAGATATGCAGGGAGTATATTTCTTGCATGTGACATTTAAACAAACAAATCTGAAAAACAAGAACACAGCTCTGTATACTATTGACATGGCAATACTTCAGGCCATTTCATAACCAACAAATACCAACCAATAAAGAGATTTTAAATGTATTAACATTTCGTTCGCAATACGTGTTCTTTTATAGAATTTAAATAAACTCACCCTTGTGGTGTTCACTTTACAGTCTAACAGAAAATAATTTTAAAAACAAAATCAGAAAAAAGGTTTGTTTTTGAAGTTCAGTTTTTTTTTTTTTATAAAAGAAACAGAATTGCAGGCCTGCTTCTTTGTAACTGTTACCGGCTGCTGAAAAATTCCTCTCTGGCAGTCGATGTTGCCGGTATGCAGAACATTTCCCTTTCAAATTGTGAGTGTTGGAAAACGCAAGGCATGTTGCTTCCACCATAAGAGCAGGTCGTCTTTGACAGAGTTTGGGTTTTTGCAAAAAAAAAAAAATTCCTCATCTACGCAACTGCTATACATGTTTTGCTTTCTGTTGGCCATGGTGGGTGTTTTCTGTGGTAATTGAATCAGTGTTGCTGACGGAAACCAGTGCAGATGTTGCCTCGCTTCCCAAATCCAAAACAGCACCTGAAACCCCAGTTAAGGCAGTATTTGCCAGCTCTGGGTTGCGTGCGTATAATCTGGACTTGTAACAGGCAGGAGATCAAGACAGGGATTGAAGTGGACACGCCCCGCAGGCGCGCCGGATTTATTCACAACAAACAGAAAGTAAGTAAATAAAAATGGTCATGTGACGTTACCAACGATGGTAAAGCACACAGGACTAATACAGCAAGCTGTACAAAAATAACACGGTACAAAAAACTATCAAAATAAAGGTGCCGTAACAACGGCGTGCGCTACTCCCTAAGACATGGAGGTCCCGCTCTATACACCTCGCTCACTATACATTAGTGGGGTTTACAATCCCTGAACTAATCTTCTCTGTTCAATTATATCTAAACCCCGATTACTAGCAGGGCCATCGTCAGTTTTGCTCCTGATCCCGGGTCACTCTCATGGCGATCTGGATTATGCAGCCAGGTCTCCATGTCCGGGTAGCGTGGACAATCTTTAGCCCGTTGTCCGTGGCTTTGCAGCAGCCCCGAGGTGAACAAACAGGACCTCTTTATACCTAGCTGGAACACACCTACTTGCTGATTATCCACAGCTGGCATCATGTGCTTCATTAAATTAATTACAACAATGCACGCACTTCTTTACAATATATACACAAAACCCACTCCATGTGCAGGGCTCCTGCCCTGCCACAGGACTCAATTTCTCTTAGTGTCTTTTTGGACATCAGAAAAAACTTGGATCGAGAGCAATTGTTAGCACTTGCACAGACGTTGTTCATTTATTTTGTCAAAATAATTTCACACGTCAGACTGAGGCCTTTTGCCACTTGCCATATTGCAATTTCTGAAGTAAACCCTTCATTCTGTACATACAAAATGTATTATGTACTTTTTACTTTGAAAAAAAACTAATAAAAAAAAAACACAATACGCATTTCTGATGAATACAACTATTTTATTTTCGTGTTCGAATACATGTTAACAAAAAAATAAAATAAAATTTGTTCTGATATTTTTCCCCACCCCTAATGAACTCTAATAGTACTAGTTGAGGATCCTCCTATAGTCTGCATAAACTCCTTGGTCAAAATGTTCTTGTGACATTTCTGAAAATAGGTTTTGATATACTGTATGCAAAAAACTTTACTGTTGAAAGATTTTCTCAAGTTCAGTTAGTGGTGTTATGAAATAACCCTCCAGTGCCACACTTCAAACACTTCATACTCTGGGTTCTCGCCAGCGCTGTTGAGTGTAACAGGCTGTTACATTGCTACGTGGAAAAATGACGCTGTAATCGGGCCGCTACGCTGTGTTTTCAGTTTGAATAAATGCCAAATAATAATAGTAATCCTGTGAAACATTGTTAATTATTCCTTTATGTGAGAAATTGGTTTGCTTAAATTACTTGTTTAAGCTCTCAATACTCTTCAATGAGTTGGTTCTGACAGCATGTTCTTTAGTTTGGTGCGTGTGATGTTCATTCCCCCCTGTTGACAGATGAGAATAGATCCTGGGTGCGCCCCTGATGCACAGCTCTGTAACAAGCAACACCGTTGCAAATCTTTATTATACCATAACTACGTTCTCTGTAAGACTTTACATTATTTTGACTGACGCGGTTTTCTTTCAACTACAGAACGGTAAAGCAAAATTGTGCGAATAGACAGTACTATTGGTGTATGTTAATATTAATGCCAACCTCAGCTCTAGTTAGACAAGTGGGATGAATAATATTAGTAGGATTGTACAGTCACTACTGTGTTTAAAAAAACATTTTTTTTTACCGTGTTTTTCCACCTGTGACTACTGACAGTAAATATTGCACCGATTCTAACAATAAAACTCAATAAATCATAGTGAGACAAATCCTTTGTTTTAAATTCAAATAAACAATTTACTTATTCCTCCTTTGAATCCACTTTGTTACTTTTTCCAAAAATATATTTTTAGCTGTGATCTTGAAGCTGCTTGTTTCTGGCTTGCCGTCTGTGAAAATGTTCTTTCCTGGCCAGGGGGTATGTTTGAAACCATGACTGTGTCACCTCCCTGTGACTAGTATCACGGTCATATTTTAGTTGTGTGCTTGGGTGACTGGCATTCCTTGGGCTGCATCTTTTGGAACATGATTCTGGTAATTGGCCTGCACAATTTGTTTCATAACATTTTTTTATTTTTTTTCTCGTTTGGCTGCCATGTGGGTTTTTTGTTTTTGTTTGTTTTTTTTACAAGTAGGGCAGTCCACTGATTTGTTTCTGTTCGAGCCGCTGTTCTCCCGTTTGTGGCATGCATATGTTACGTGGTCAAGCTAAGGAGCGTTCATTTGGCAAAATTTAAGTCAAACTAAAAAGTCTGTATTGACTCATCTACCAGCACATACTGAATGTATGGCAGTTACAAGTACATTTTTTCAAAACCTTCGCCACCGGGAAAAATAGTTGAGCCACAAGGGAAAACATTTCGCTTGTGGTGACGTGTTTAGCGGTAACATAGCAAGACAAGCTGGGTTAAATAAATAGATCGTTCAGATGAAGAACAGTAATGTGTATTCCAAACAGTTTTGAGATATTAAATCTTTTCTATTTCAAGGTCTTTAGAAAAAAATCCAAAGTTCCACAATTTTACTGTAATCGTTTTATATGACTTGAGTTTCCCATAGAGAGATTTTCATATAGTATGTAAGTTTTAAAATATAAAATGTGGGACACAGTACATGTCCAGTTTTACTTGTGATAAGTGGGGAAAAAAAAGGTTTTTTTTTTTGTATATTCCTTAATTATGGAACAACAGTGACAAACAGGTTTTCCACTTATTCTTGCAAGCACATGTGTGATCAAGTGTAAGTTACTCTTAATGGTGCAACAACCATATATATCGGCACAACAACAAAAGCAAAACTCCACAATCACATGATCACTGTAAAGTTTATTAGAATATTTAAAATGCGAGATGATGCACGTTATTGATTACTAAAAAAAGCTATACTAAGTAACCTGTATTTTAACTACAAATACAATACAACTCACATGCAGAAACTACATCTATGCAGTAGGGTACAATTTGAAAAAAAAAAAAGTTGTGAATTAAAAAAAAAAAAAGTTTAGAAAACCTAATTTATTCTATTTTTGAAAGAAGACTAAAAACAGCACTAATTATATCCACATAATCGTAGGCCATTTTAATGTTTTGAAATTTAAAAACCGGTTTCTCAGTCAGACAGAAACGATAACACTACGGCAAAAATCTAGTTTCCCGTCAGTGGAATGGCACATATGCTAGGGAGTTTGTCAACCTATGACGCAGACTCTGCATCTACCTGCTGGCAACCATAGGTAAAGAATATTATCCTGACAACTACTTCCACAAAGCGTAAGCATGTGCATGACTTGTCCTTGCTCGCCTGCAGGGGAGTTGCCAGGATCTCCGTTTCTTTCCCCGCCTCCCTGCTCCACCCACCACCACGCTGTGAAAAATTCCTGGTCAGAACACCGATACTGCAACACTGAATACGACTCCTCACAGTGGAGTACTCTGATGCTTGCATAAAGGTTGCTGCGTTATAAATATTCAAGATTGTATTTAAAGTTTTCCAGAATTATTTTTTTCAATTTAAGCAAGCTGTGAGACAAAGGCCTTATTGACTTATCCTTTTCATATTTGCACTGCCATGGTCCTCTTGTTTCCAGATAGGGCTCTTTATATGTGCATACATTTATCAACTGCTGCTTGATAACACCCTTTGGCCCTTTATGTACCTCCAGAGTAAGATGAGGGCTGAATTGACAGCTGGTTAACAAATTGGTGGGTGTTTGGTATTATTATTCCTTGCTGTGCAGGAGGCAAGCATGGACTTGCTCTATCCCTGAAACCTAACTCTGTTGGGTTTGCTGTTCTCGGAGGACTGCAGAGGGATGCTGCAGTGTGGCCTGAGGTGAGGCATGTGCACAACCATATCTAGAAGCTAGATTCGCGTTCATTGAAGCTAGACAAATTGTAGATGGCAATGGTTGACAATATAAATGAGAACTGGTCAAGAGAGCTGTTTATCTAGTTCTGTTTTAAATTAAAAAAGGGGGACACTGAGGGTGTTTTTACAGAGCAGAATGTTTGGCATTGAGACAGAACTCCACTGAACTAATGGTTTAGGAGCAGTAATTCCAAAAATGTAGGCATATCCGGCAGCTATACAGTGCCTGTAGAAAGTCTACACCCCCTTTAACTTTTTTCACATTTTGTTGTGTCAGTGCCTCAGAGTTTCGTGCATTTTTTAAAACTCCGCACTAATAAAGGGAAAAAAAGTTTTTATTGAGAAAAAAATTATATATTAAATACAAAACTGAAAGATCATAATTGGTTAAGTCTCCATCCCCCAGAGTTAATACTTAGTGGAAGCACCTTTGGCAGCAATTACAGCTGTGAGTCTGTTGGGATAGGTCTCTACCAACTTTGCACACCTAGATTTGGCAGTATTTGACCATTCTTCTTTACAAAACTGTTCAAGCTCTTGTCAAGTTCCTTGGGGAGCATCGATGGGGAGCAATCTTCAAGTCATGCCACAAATTTTCGATTGGATTTAGGTCGGGGCTCTGTCTGGGCCACTCAAGGACAGTTACCTTTTTGTTCCTTAGCCACTCCAGTGTAGCTTTGGCAGGTGCTTTGGGTCGTTGTCACGTTGAAAGGTGAACTTCCATCTCAGTTTCAGCTTTCTTGCAGAGGACAGCAGGTTTTCCTTAAGGATTTCTCTGTACTTTGCTCCATTCATTTTCCTTTCTGTCCTGACAAGTGCCCCAGTCCCTGCCGATGAGAAACATCCCCATAACATGATGCTGCCACCACCATGCTTCACATTAGGGATGGTGTTCTTTGGGTGATGCGCTGTGTTGGGTTTGCGCCAAACATAACACTTTGCATTTAGGCCAAAAAGTTCCATATTAGTTTCGTCAGACCACAAAACTTTTTGCCACATGGCTACAGAATCTCCTGAGTGTTTTTTTGCGTACTTTAAACAGGATAGAAGGTGGGCTTTTTTGAGCAATGGCTTCCTTCTTACCACTCTAACATACAGGCCAGATTTGTACTGTGCTTGGAATGTTGTTGTCACATGCACACTTTGACCAGTCTTGGCCATACAAGCCTGTAGCTCTTGCAAAGTTGCCATTGGCCTCTTGGTAGCCTCTCTGATCAGTCTCTTTCTTGCTTGGTCATCTAGTTTGGAGGGATGGCCTGATCTAGGCAGGGAGTTGGTGGTGTCATACATCTTCCACTTCTTAATAATTGCCTTGACAGTGCTCCAAGGGATATTTTAAATCCTTTTGATATTTTTTTTAATACCCATCCCCTGATCTGTGCCGTTCAACAACTTTGTCCCAGAGTTCTTTTGGAAGTGCCTTGTTGTTCATGGTTGAGTCTTTGCTTTTTGAAATGCACTACTCAGCAGAGGGAACCTGCTGGAACTGCTGAATTTATCCTGAAATCATGTGAATCACAACACTTTCACAGGTGGAGACCACTTGTGATTTTGAAGGCGATTGGTTACACCTGAGCTTATTTAGGATTGCTATTACAAGGGGGGGTGGAGACTTCTCCAACAAAGCTATTTCAGTTTTTTAAAAATTTTCTACAGATTTCTAGAATTTTTTTTTTTACTTAGAAGTTGTGGGGTATGATGTGTAGATGTAGAAGGTGTAAATTTTGAAAGGGGGTGAGACTTTCTATAGGCACTGTATATGGCAGGGAGGAGCTTTTTGTATATTTGTCTTCCCACGGATGACCTAGCTGAGATCCCAGAATCTTCATTCTAAAATATGCTTTTATTAAGCAAGATTCTCATTGACACACAAGGACGTTAAGGTGAACTGCCCTTGGCAATAAGGAACAGCAGCCCATTTTCACACCTAGGATATGATAAGGATGGAGGCTGGGCAGTTTCATATGTATTTTTTAAAAGGGTTATTTTAAGTATAGTTAAGCTAAGCAATTGTATGCTGAAATACAATACATTGAGGAAAATGTAAGTAGTTTTAAAGTTATAGTACCTAGACTTTTGTACTGTTCCACAATGTTGAAAAGGTTTCTGTAATATAAAAATTCTTACTAACTAAACTCTTTTTTTTGTGGGCTCAAGGAACTGTCCATCGGCTTAGAGTCAAACTGAATGAGTCGAGATTCTAACGGGTCCTCGGCTAAGCACTAATCCACTTTGGTCTAAAAGAAGTAGGACTTTGGCTGCTTAGAACTGTCTTATTTTTTTGTCTCATTTTCTAATCTTTGATTTATTCCCTCCCCTCTCCAGTGCTTCCTCCGGTCCTGGTTCCCAGACACAGCGAGTTCAACCCTCAACACAGCCTCCTGGCACAGTTTCGCAACCTGGCCCAGAACGAGCCCCACATGCCTCACAACGCTACCTTCCCTGACTCCTTCCCCCAAGCCAACAGCCACCCGTTTCCCCACTCGCCCAATAGCAGCTACCCCAACTCTCCAGGCAGCGGGAGCAGCAGCACCTTCCCACACTCTCCTGCCAGCTCGGACCCTGGGAGCCCCTTCCAGATACCAGGCGAGTGCCTGGACAGGTGGACTGTGTTCCTCCTGATTTCATACCTGGTGGTGTGTTCTTCAACGTTTCAAAATGTATAAAAAAAAAAAAAAAAATGGAAAATTCCACCACAGTTTGTTTGTTTTGATGTGAAGTAATAAATACTAATACCATATAGTTGCTTTCGGAGCTTTTCAAATTGTGGGTGTGATTTTTTTTTTTCTAATTTATTAATTTATTTATTTTTGGTAGTGTCCACCAGGTCAGATTGAAATTACTTTGGATCACTGTTGATCTGAGGAAAAAACCTGGAGGCATTGTTACTCAAACCCAATCTCTTCACTAAATTAAGTTTTTCACTTAACTATCTGGTGTGATTATCCCCCAGGAGGGATGCATTTCCCTGTCGACAAGAATATATAGGAGGTTCCCATATGTTTGTATGTGTGTCACACTAAAATATATGGAGAACCATAGAACCACATAGCGTATTTAACTGTGATGAAACTTGGTAATGACATTCCCAAGTCAGCATTGAGCATTTGAATCTCTGGCTATTTCAGTGTGTCAATGCAGTCTGTTACTTTCTGTTTTTAGCTGAAACTCCTCCTCCTGCATATATGCCCCCAGAAGATCAGATGACTCAGGATGGCTCCCAGCCTATGGACACCAACTTGATGGCACCTCCTCTTCCCCTAGAAATCAGCAACAGACCAGGTAAGCAAACCAGGGCATGGAAGCTTTTTGCTTTCTATACGTATGGTACATTTGTTGGTCAAATCTACAGACTATGAAGAGAAAATGGACAAACCATATTCTATCACATGAAATGTAATGGTTTGTCTAATTTAGGATTCGCTTATTTTCACAGGACTAAAATATAAGGAACATACATAGTTCTAAAATATTGTGTGTGCTTTGAGACCAAAATTTTATATATATATATATATATATATATATATATTATATATATATATATATATATAAAATTCTTTTACCCGTATTGAAAAGGGGCTAAAGTGAACTTCACTTGAGAATCATGTCAAAAAGTATTTAATTATACCCACCGTTTAATATGGGTGGATTGCAAAGCACCTAAAACCTTTTTAGTATAATTTTTTTTCCTCATCCACAAAAGCAAAACATTTGCTGCAAAAGATTTGATACAAGGCAGGATTCAACGATAATGTGGCACAAGTTACTTTTTTTTTTTTAAATTTTAAACATTTTAAAGGTGTGTGATTTGTCAGTTGCCAAAATCTCAGTCAGCAACTGAAGAGGATAATTTCATACCACTTAATTTGCACTGATGAAACATAACCTGGTTAACCATACTGATGGCATATAAAATGCTTAGATGACAGATATGGTTGCATTCTTGTAGAACTTAAGGACACAATTAAATAAATTTCGACAAGGAATTGCATTAGTTCCATTACTTAATTCAGCACAAGGTGGTTTAAATAAATACTTTCTGATTTTAAATATAGGCCTACTATGTTAGTTTGGGATAGTAGTCAGTCTATTTTAAAACAATTTAACAAAATTGAATTAGGTAGGTGTTTGCTTTTAAAGTTAGTTTTTACATATAATTAGTCGAATTAAAACGCTACAGAATAAGACCATTTTGCTACCTACTTTCCAGGCAGGTATCAAGTCCTTACTACTGCTTTAAGTTAACTTCTAGCCTTGGTTATATCAGTTAATGTCTAGTTTTGGTATTTCAGTTGTGTTATTATATTGCTTTGTTTTGGTATATTATTGATCAAAATAGGTGCACAATATCAATGTATTAGTTTGTTAAAACGGACATATATATAGATATAT
The DNA here is from genome assembly GCF_017654505.1 of Polyodon spathula. NCBI lineage: Eukaryota > Metazoa > Chordata > Actinopteri > Acipenseriformes > Polyodontidae > Polyodon > Polyodon spathula. The sequence continues at coordinate 44,190,092 of NC_054535.1, read as the reverse complement.
ATATATATATATATATATATATATATATATATATATATATATATATATATATATATATATATATAATTATAAAAAACAATATTTAATAAAAAATTATAAATAAATTACAAAATACAGGTTAACTGCTTCATCTTTTACTTTCAGTACCCTGACAAACATCTGTTTTGAAATGCAAAGGAACATATGTAGGTGCTTTAATGATTAAAGTATTTAGTTTCAGGTTGTTTCGATTCCCAAATGAAACAATCATGAAATTGTTCTCGAACCGTTGTTGGAAAATTGTACTAGGAATGGTTTTGATCAAAATTTGACATGGCAACTTGCCAGTTTGCCTTGTTTATGGTTTCAAGATGCACAGTAAGTGGTGGACTGTAGCAGGATTAGAGAAAAACCTGAAGGCTCAAAGCCTGTAGGTGAACCAAAAGTTGGTTCATTTTAATCTCCAAAGCAAGTACAGAAAATGCAAAAGGAAAAGTAACTTGATTTGTTTCTGTGGCTTCGTGGTCTGTCTAGAATTGTTTATTTATTCGGTCAATAAACAAATAGCTTTTCTGTTCATGCGTTCTTGAAACGCGCATACCCAAAATTTTGCGTCCCTGTGGCAGGCTGGCGAGTGGATAGAGGCCCAGAGACAGACTTCAGTTCAAAAAAATAACTATTTTATTATAAATAAACAAAAATAAAGTGCACAAGGGCAAAATAACAGATACTCAAACACAAATAAAGCAAGAACAAAACTCACAAAAATAAAGTTTCCAGGCTGGGCAATGCCTTCACTGGATTTAGAAAATTCAAAAACCACAAAACAAACACCAACCTGCTTCCTCAGCTCCCTGTCCCCCAAATGAGAAGCAGAGGCCTCCTTTTATATCAGGTGGCTGGGCGCTGATTGATCGTTAATCAACCTAATCAACTAATCAACCCCAGCCACCTGAACATAATAAACCCAGGCAGGTAGGGGAAGTTAACCCCATCCCTGCCAATTTAAAGGGCAGAGCTTTGCTCTGCCACAGTCCCATACATCAGATACTAAACAATCAGTTGTTAACACCAAAGGCTAATAAACTCTGCAGCTCTGCTAAGTGACAGCCACTGCCCTGAGCATGGCTGTTTTTTAAAGTTCTGAAGTCTCCTTCATGAAGAATCCGATTGAGTTCTTAGAGTCCCTCATAGCGACAAGCAGATTACTTGAAGTAGTTGAACACAGCGTTGACTGTTTGCCTATACCTCTTAATGTTGTGTACATTTTGCAGCGGCACCTGAAGAAACCAGTGCAAAACGATGTGCTGCATAATGCACAGATGTCCTTCGGGTATTCAGTTGTTTTAAATGAGTGCTCACGCCTGATTTACCCTGCCATCACGGCTGCTTCAACAGGCCCCAAATCGACAACTTTAGCTAATCGATTACCACCACTAACCTTCGACCAGACATTGTCTTGTGGTCTGGATCAGCATGCCTTGTTCATATTTTAGAGTTAAGTGCCATGGGAGGATGCTGTGGATGAGGTGTATGAGAGGAAGAAACTTCATTATGCTCAACTAGCTGCTGAAGTGGAACAGTGAGGATAGAGAGTCCGGGTTCCACCAGTGGAGGTGGGTTGTTGAGGATTTGTGACGCAGTCTACAACCCGGTTTCTCGGAGATGTCAGGTTCAGTGGCCAAGAGTTGCGTCACACAGTGAAGTACCTATCTGAAGCAGCAGAAAGGTTCTGGCTGGGGATCTCAAGCACAATAGAAAGAAAGCAACGCTGATGTACAGGTAAGTAAGCTGGGCTGAGTTGAGGGGTGATGCTGGGACCCCAGAATCGCTGTCGAGCCCTCTTGAGGTGTCGTGGGTTGGTCGACTAATCACAGATGATGGAAGGTGCCCACTTGAAGACCCCAGAGATGTACCCTATTTAGCTTAATCCAGATGGTTGACGTGCTGATGTGCTGGGGAGACTGCACTGTGGTTGATCCCTGGAGCCAGCATCGCAGCCATTGTGTGTGCTGATGTGCTGGGGAGGCAAAATGAGCTGATCTGTGGAGCCAGCATTACACTTCAGCCATCAACACCAGGCAGAAGGATATCTACATCATCAGATGGAAAGAAACGCAAATTGATGGAGATGTAGATGGATCACATTAGTTTACTGTAAAGCTACGTCTTAGTTGGTGCTTATCTTGGCGGGAGCAGAGTTCAAATCAGCATGACGTTTTAACATCCACTCTCATGTAATGGAAGTCCTGAAGACACTCTTCTCACAGACTCAGCAAGAGCATGCTGAATGTTTGTCAGATGAGTGATGTCTGTATAAATCATCAAATTTGAGTTTTGTATGTAAACTCTAAAGCCGCGTTACAGAAGAACTTCTTGTTTTTCTTTTTCTTGTGCCATCCAGTATACTGTGTTTTACTGTGTTTTACTGAGTATTACTGTGGATTCTAAGCACTGTTTGTTGCCTTCATCTATGTATGTTCATCTTTTTCTGCAATCCAGTAACAGCAAGCACTGCCATATCTGTGTCTTAAGCGAACAGTCTTAAAAATCTGTACATCCGCCTGTATACATTTTTTTTTTGCCCAGAAGCCTACAGTACATCTTGCTGTCTTGATAAACAAGCCACAGGTACTTAATCTCCCATTCTGAATGGTAAGATCATATTTTTTGTTTGCATTACTACTACTTGCAACTGCTTTGGTCACTGTTGTGCTCATACAGTCAGAAGTAGATGGCTGAGATGCAGTTGGGTGATCTTCATGAGAATCCCCAGAAAATGTTGACTGCTTAGCAAAAAAAAAAAACATCCTATTGACACCTGCTTCGCCATATTGTCACAGACACTGGTCTGGCTCCAGAAATGTCTAAAAGTAAATATCCTTAATATTGCTGCATAAACCAAGTATGTGGCTTATTGCTGCCATCTACATGACTGGAGTGTACCTTAATCAAGGTTGTTATATTCCAGAACCTTTTTTTTTTTTTAAAACAAGTATTTTGTGTTCATTTTTCTGCAGTGTAATAGATTACCATGAATATGCATGTCTGCGGCCTTTTCCCGTTCTGTGTGTCCCGTGAACGCAAGACACAATATTTTTCTGTCCAGTGGATTTATTTTGCGTCCTAGGATGCAAAACATTGCATATCTGAAATGTCTCACTTAAACAGTGCCCAACTTGCTGGAAATGTTGTGTAGCGATTTTTACATAGGCACACATGGGGGCCACACCCCCCCCGCCCCTGTTGCTGTTCTGCCTCTGGCTGCGTTCTGAACAATATAATGGTTTTTATTACTTTTTGAAAACGAACGACTATCCAAACGAAATGTTTACATTTTGAGTGAATATCCAAACACAAAAATCCTGTGGTTGTCCCAGTGTGTGTGTTTGTGTGTAAATAATCAGTTAATCATACTGAGGGCCATAGGTAATGTCTGAAATTTGACCATGTAGTTTAGGTTGTGCTGGTAACAAATGTCTTTCTCCACATTTGCTTGTTGTAGATAATATGCTGTTTTATGCATTTTATAGGCAGACATTATAGGCACAAATGTTACGTTTGTTTACAAGGTGCAGTGAAGGCATTTACTGTAGATGGTACGAACCATGACAGTATTAATTAGGCTAGATATATAATAAACCCCTTTGCAGCCAATTGTTTTGTAACCTTTTTACCACACTGTCTTTAAAATAAATAATAATAATATTTGACAGCAGTTTAAAAAAAAAAAAAAAATCTATCCATCCAAACCCTAACTTCACCATATAGTAAATAACTTTAGTGAAAATGTTAATAGGTTGCATAACAAAACAGGCACTGTATGAAACTGCCAAAAGTTTGTACAGACTAAACTTTTTTTTTTCTTTTTTTTTGCATTTGTCCATAACCATGTTAAGGCTGTGTTTTACCCAGTTCAACTCTGTCTCCAGATTCCTCAGGACCACTGGTTTTATAGAATATAAAGTATCTGGGTTGATAGATGTGGCTATGAGTGTATATCTCCATTGCAACAAGCATTACACAATTGGAATGGCTGTGCTACCAAAAACGTACCCAGATATCTGCATAATAACTAATGTAAAAGTGGCAAAATATTTCAAAACGGCTAGTTTACATATGTGTGTTTAAACTTATTAGTTCTAAATTGTGACCAGCACTATTTGCTGGAGGTTCTCATCAGAGATTGGATAACAAGCTGTGTCCTGTGGAGCTGGGTATTTTCCATTGTTGGGCTTTTCTGGGAATGGAGAAATGAGGTGCACCTGCTCACCATCACAGTATTATAAAGGAACACTGAAACAAACATGATTCTTTCTTCAACAGGCCAGCTGGCATTCTATCAGAAATGAAGTGGCATTGATGTAGCCTTGACATTTACTTGTACTTCATAAAATGAAAATAAATCATAGCTCTCATTTTAAACCATAAGAACTCTCAAATCCTTTATTTATTGTCATATCTTAATCCTTTTATCTGCTGGTTTTGTAGTTGTACTGTCTTCATTTTCATAATTCAGTTAAATTACTTCCTCATTCTTTAATTATTTTACATGTTTTCTTCTGGCAGTTATTTCTTGTCAGTGGCAATGGATTTCGGCAAAAACAGTACGGCCCGCAAAAAACTATCGACCATCTGCAAATGTTCGTATTATTATATTTAAGATAAATTATATAAATATCTCCCTACCTTGTTATGCGATGATGACTTGCAAACCTGTGGCTCAAAAGAAGCTTTTAATTGCCATTTGAAATACATAGTTTATAAATGAGAGGAGGCCATTAGGACCATCTTGCTCGTTTTGATTGTTAATAGCTTGTTAATCCCAGAATCTCATCAAGCAGCTTCTTGAAGGATCCCAGAGTGTTGGCTTCAACAACAATCCTGGGGAGTTGGTTCCAGACTCCCACAGTTCTCTGTATATTAAAAAGTGCTCCCTATTTTCTGTTCTGAATGCCCCTTTTATACTATCTCCATTTGTGACCCCTGGTCATTGTTCAAGACCGAATTAAGACATGCCTTTTCAACCTAGAATAATTATGGTCACTCTCCTTTGCATCCTTTAAAGAGTAGCGATATCCTTTTTATACCGAGGTAACCAGAACTGAACACAATGTTCTAGATTAGGTCTTACAAACGCATTGTAAAGTTTTAACATTACGTCCCTTGATTTAAATTCAACACTTTTCACTATACAGTGCCTATAGGAAGTATTCAACCTGAAATCTTGATGCATTTAAATGTGATTTTTACATTTAAATGTGAATTTACAATTACCTCCAGGTGCAGGGGATAACTAAACAATTAAACAATTAAACCCTTAGCCCATTCACCCAAACGTGCATTCTCACATGTTTTTTTAGCAGGGAGGATTTTTAACCCCCTCCCTGCTATCTCACAATCCATTAAACCATTTTGGCTATTTGTTTTAGATTTTGATTTGTCTGCGTTTGGGATGTATTTGTTTTGTGCCTCTAGTGCTACGTTTTTGCTAAATAGCCATCCTTTTTCTGTGGATGTTTTTTTTTCTATTTTACTCAAATCTACTTCTGTTAATCTTTGTGTTGTCACCATCATTAAGTTAAACGGTACCAGACCAGCCATTCATTTAACAAGGTCAAAAGGTAACCCTAGAAACCATCAATGCCTTGCAACAGCTTCGCCCTACAATAGCAGTGCTATATTGAACACCACCTGATGAGTTCACTGTAAGTACTATGCTTTGCAGATTTTTACATTTTTAAACAATGATTTCAAATACAGCTACATTTTCAAGAAATGTGCCACTGTGCAGTTTAATGTTTCACTTTTAGGTGGTTCAAGTGAAATGTCTATCAAAACATATTCAGAGATGCTGCTTGTGACTCTGTTTATGACTCTTTGAAGATCATGGGATATCTTCGCATGTAATTAAACTTTATACTTTTAATGGTTAACTTATTTTGATGCCTTTGAAGATGTTTGAATCAAAATGCATTTGCACCCCATTCTGCCTTCCGAGATAGTAAATTATGTCCCTTCATATATGCAATAACAGAGTACCAAGACATGCTTGTGCTTGACAAAATCAATATCCCTGAGAAGCATTCTAATTTCAGAATGCAATGTATTTGATAGGGGATGGAGACAGAGACAAAGGGCAGAAGTGATGTTGCGATCAAGTGTGGTGGGGACTTGGTAAGATAGAGGGCTGTCCGTCCGTCCCGAGCCCTATGTTAATGTAAAACCCTCTGAAGGACTCAAATGGAACCTTTTTTAAATTCTTTATCATGCTTCATTTTAAAAATATTCTGTTAGTCAGACATCTTTCCCAATCTTTTATAAATGTCTCTTTTTTTTTTAAAATGAAACAGGCAAGTTCCTTTACTAACTTATTCCTGAGAAGAACTTAGTGGTCAGTCTTTTAAATGCAAGATTCTTATCAGTTGTGCACCTGGCATAATTCAAACAAACATTTGTTCTGCCTTTGCATGAGTGAGTTCGTCAAATTTTCTTAACTATCTTGCGCCCCGATGTCTGTTTTGTATTCATGCGGAACATCTCTTGATGGTACGTCCTATCTGTTTCATGCCACGAACAGCAGAACACAGGATTACAGGCAGCAACTTCATATGCATAGGTAGAATACCGACAGTAGAATACTTGTAGAAGAAAAAAGAAAACAAACTGTATTCAGCTGATGCCAAGGGGATTAAATGCAAGAGCATTAAAATTCTCTTTACAGTGACTCGTGTCTGGGGCCTGGGTTCTGGTTTAACCCTTTCGAAAGGCACAACAAAGCCCAGATATTAAAGTAAAATGTGAATTGGGAGTTACAAAACTAAGACATTATAAACATAAGATATTAAAAATCAAGTAAAACTGGTTCCTGTGCCATCAAGAACCTGCCGTCAAAGTGCACCCACTGTTGGAAAACGATTGAGTGGTGCTTTGACTTGGCAGACCATCATATCTGCTTGTTACTTACATGCTTGATCTTTACAAGAACCTTTCTAATATGTTTTAAATCCATTTTTTCCCCCCCTCTGCAGATGTTCAGCCAGTGGCCTATGAGGAGCCGAAACACTGGTGCTCTATTGTTTACTATGAGCTGAATAACCGTGTGGGAGAGGCGTTCCATGCCTCCTCCACAAGTGTGTTGGTGGATGGCTTCACTGATCCTTCAAACAACAGGAACCGGTTTTGCCTTGGGCTCCTGTCCAATGTTAACCGCAACTCCACCATTGAGAACACTAGGCGGCATATCGGCAAAGGCAAGCAAGTCTGCATTGTATCACAAAACAGACAAGGGTATAATTCAGCATCAGGGGCATGCTTCTATTTATTTATTTATTTATTTAAAAAGGAGGAAGCTGCCAAATAAACTAAACCCAATAAAGTGGATAGTATTTCATTTCCTGATTGAGAGCACTGCATTTTCTACATTTTGGTTATTTTGTACACCTATGGGTTTGTTTTTCTCAGGAGTCCATCTTTACTATGTTGGAGGTGAAGTGTATGCCGAGTGCCTTAGCGACAGCAGCATCTTTGTGCAGAGTCGAAACTGCAACTATCACCACGGCTTCCACCCTACGACGGTTTGCAAGATCCCCAGCGGCTGCAGCTTGAAGATCTTCAACAACCAGGAGTTTGCTGAGCTTTTGGCCCAGTCGGTGAACCACGGCTTTGAAGCCGTCTATGAGCTTACTAAGATGTGCACCATCCGCATGAGTTTTGTAAAGGTAAGTGAAGGGGTGAGGGGGTGGGGGATAGTAAAATGTAATTTGGCTCATGATTTGCGGGTCAGCAGTGAGAAGGTTATAATTTGGTTTCCCGAATTAGTTGTCCAAATCCGGTGCCTATTGCATTAATCTTAAAGCCATCATAAAAAGTGTCACAGTTAAATACCAAGTACTTGGTTGAGTACCAAGTCAGCCAGAGATGCTTTTTGTTAGTTTTTGTAGGGGAAAAATAACTTCTTGAAATTTGAAATGAGATTTATTTTGTTGGTAAAAATATATTTGTAACCCCCAGGGTTGGGGTGCAGAATATCATCGCCAGGATGTCACTAGCACCCCCTGCTGGATTGAGATCCATCTGCATGGTCCTCTCCAATGGCTGGATAAAGTTCTTACACAGATGGGATCCCCTCACAACCCCATTTCTTCGGTGTCCTAGGCAAAACTCTTTCCTTGCCCATCGCTGTTGAAAACTAGTATTGCATTTCAAAGGGGGGGGGTTGCATTTTACTTGAAGGATGTTTGAAATGGGCACATTGCAGAATGGCACAGGGGTGTGTGGGAGTCTGGAAGATACTTGATCTTTGTGACCAGCTGTACTAATCAAGACCATTTTTCTTTTGAGTATCAGTGCTGGTCTTGTTAATATGTTTTAGTTTACATCAGTATTCCATTGTATACCCAAGCAGTTAGTGGCTCTCTTAGTGGGTCTGTTACATGAACATTAAGAATTAAAAGGTGGAAGATGACCAATTGGGGGATGGGGGGGGACAGTAAATAGTTTATTTTGTAGCAGAAGTTGTCATTAGCTTGTTTCTGTATTATAATCATGGTCAAAAAAAAATTCCAATTGTTTTTTATGCTCACAGATGCTTACACTGTAGGATAAAGATGTGTTGCACAGATGTAAAACTACCAAGAGCCTTTTTTTATGCTTCCCATAGCAGTACTTCAAAAGGGGGGTGAAATACAAAATAAGATTTATCAGTGTCCTCTTAATAACCTTTCTGTTGTGTACTGATTGTTACAGTTGTTAAATGGAAATAGTGTGAGATGTATTCTGCATTAGAGTAAAACAAAAAAAAAAAACTGCCTGTAATGTTAGAAAGTTTAGTATGGGTAGAATAGTCTGCAGGATTATGCAGGTAGTTGTATTATGGTAGAAAACCAAAATAAGCAGAAAAGCAGTTATACATGCCGCCCGATGTGCATTTTACAGGTAACATGTATATTGCTGTGTTACTGACCTAAATCATTTATTTTACATAAAATGTTATGCCTGAGCCCATGTGGCAAACACATTTTTTGTTTTGGTCTTTCTTTGTTTTGAAGATGTAGACATGGCTGTTGCTGTATTAAATTAGTGACAGCCAGGTCATTTCTAAACTTTTGATTTTATTTTTTTAAGCTTTGCAAGACCCAGCAGTAAAAAAAAAAAAAAAAAAAAAAAAAAAAAAAAAAAAAAAAAGAAAAAAGTTTTACAGGAGAGTTTGTTTTTAAACTGACATTTTGTATTCACTTTTTTGTATGATCTTTTCTGCTCTTGTTATACGCACTTTTACTAAATGCTTTCCCTGTCAGTTTTTTGTTTTGTTTTGTTGTGCTGTATGTAGTGTTCCCGGAAGGCAATTTTATTCCATGAATATCAAGTCTCTACTGGAAGATTCAATAAAAAAGGTTTCATTAGCACTTGCTTCCTTCCCTTCTTTCCTATAAATAAAACTTTTCAATTCCAGAGAACCTGGTATCCTGCTGACTTATTTTTGCAGGGTTATTTAAACACTGTGCCGGAGTGTTGGTGACCATGACTTTCGGTGGCTATTCTATTGAGGTTGTATGAATGAGACGATACACTTGAGTTACATCTGTCCATATCTGTGATCTAGACAACATGCTTTTGTTACACAGCGGTGATTCACTTTCAAGTATGAAATTTAACCATTATCAAATGGGTATTAACCTTAAGACCCGAAACCTGAATAAAATATAACAAAGCTGCTCAGCCAAGCCCCTGTGACAGGCATGCCTGCCCCCGAGGGTATAAAGGCTTGCACGCCCAGATCTCTGTGCCATTTTTCCTTTCAAGAACTGACCTGACATCTAAGTATTTAGTTAAGTACTTTATTACTTGTTCTGTTAAAAATGATCACATCAACATAGATAAACTTTCCAATTCCAAATACATATGTACACCCGCAGCACACTATCAGCAATCTTTGCACAAAACAAGACAGTAATTATGATTTTTACACAACACCTTTTTATACAAGCTTGAAACCAGTGTCCTACCACCTCTGGGGAGAGAGTGCACACTTCAAATCAGCACTTCCTAAATAGCAGCACGCATTTCTGTCTACCCAGAATGCATGATTTAAAGTAGTATCTGCTAACAATTAGTTGATTAATTGGTCCGATTTTAATCTGTTAATTGGAACAAACCTAGATATTACAAATGGCTGTTTTGGCCCCTTCCCAGGGATCAAGCAATGTAAATCTGCTGACTTTGTGCCCTCCCCACAGGCTGCAATAGCTCCGGCTGGCATAACTTTTATTCTTGTTTTGGCTTCAGCCAATATTCCAAGACAGTTTGTATAATTTAAGTAACTGTATTACTGTATTGTATGAGAGAAATATTTATTTTCTCAGTGTATTCTGTTTTCACAGAAACTACACACAGGATTATCTGTATTGTGTGCTGCGGCACACCACACTTGTGTAGTGAGAGCAGCTGCTGCGCAAGACCAAGAGGCTGCTTCGGGAATCCCTCTCACAGCACCTTGATACTGTTTTGGTGACAGCTTTCTCATCACCTTTACGAGGGCTGTTAGTTTACTAACTTGCAGGCTTCCTTCAGTCTCCTGTGGGTACTGACTGAGTGGTTTTGCCAGTAGCTTGCACAGGTCAGTGCTCTGTTCCCAACCTGGTACCATACCAGGATGCTGGTTAATGCACCAGTATGGTGCAGCTATAAACCGTAACGGTGCTGTACCAACCCGATGCTACAGGCACCGTACCGTCGGTACCATACCCACCCAGTGCTACAGGCACTGAACTGACCCGGACTGTACCAACCAGTGTTTACATCCGCAGTCTGGTACCAAGAAGATTTTTAACAGCCCTGTTGATGCCTTTAGCAGCTAAGGCAGTATCTACTTTCTTATTGTACATTGCTATTTGCATAATGCCTGGGTTTTATCTCTGCGATGCACGCAAGGCCAGACTGCCGGTGGAGGGCAAGCACACCAGATGCTCTTCCTGCCTCGGGCCGGAGCACACCAAGGAGGCATTTGTGAACTGCATTTTCTGCGTGTTGTCTGCATTTCTCAAAGCGCTCTGCCCCATCACCCCCATCTGTTAGAGAGGTGGTTGCATCCTCACCCTGTGGCTCTGTGCCAAGGGAGATCGGATGATGAAATTAGCCCATGCAGGAAACTGTCCTCGTGGTCGTCCTCACACTTCTCTGCCTTTCCTGAGGAAGAAGTAATCGGTCCAAGCTATCAGTGGACTCAAATGGAGAAGCTCTGGGCAGCAGTTTCCCCATCAAGTTACTGTTCTTGCTGAATTGCTGCATGAATGTTTGGCACTGCCTGTTCCTTTGGGGTCCTAGGGGGCTACAAGGGCAGATTGGCAGCAGGATGATGTGCTCGCCATCGCTGCATCTGAGGAGGTAGGCGAACAGGAGCAGGCGTTCCCATCTGAGGACGCTGTCAAACAGCACGTCCCCTGCGGTTAAGCTCTCCCTGTCAGCAAAGCTTCTGCCATTGATCAAGAAGGCTATTGCAGTCTTGCAGGTGCCCTGATCTACAGGAAGTGAAGCAAGACAATCAATCTTTGACTGCCATCTCTTCTCCCTCCCCCAGTGCACCTGGATTTTCTCTTTGAGATCCAGTTGTCCTGCGGTCACATGGCTACAGCTCCTGCTGTTTCCTGGTCCTATGGACACCCTATAAAGGAAGTATGATGCAGAGAAGCTGGGCCTGGCTCAGTTTCCGCTAGTGGAGGCTTCTGCTGCTGCATTGGTACAAGCGCCTAATTAACACTCCTGTCCAAGGACACTATCTGCCCCAAAAAGTAGTGTCCACTCTCAGAGGTGATCCTTAGCCCTTAGCGGTCCATTTATTCAGTGCTTGTCAGGAGCGTCTGGTCAAATTTATTTTCACGTGCTGTTTGTTTTACACACGCTGTTTAAAAATTGTTTTTTTTCCCCAGATTAAAACAGGTTTAAAAGGCACTCAGTACTGCATCTCCAGTCAAGCCCCACCCCTTGTTTGCAGTATTTTTCACATACCTCTTCATAGTCGTGCATACTGATAAATCCTCTTCTGACTCGTTTTATCACCAAAATCCTCAATAATGCGATCCAAGTCATTATTTTATTACTGTAACATCTCAAAAAGCTCTGCAAATGTCCATGATATTCTTTGAGCGCTGGATGCGAAAGCAGCTATCTTCTTTGTGTCCGTGTTATCTGTGGTGCAGGGGCTATGTGGATTGCTCAGATCCGCCCTCCCCCCTTTTTTTTTGGCTTCATTCGGCTCGTATCAGTCTCACTCGGCCATTGAAAGGTTTTCTCTGCTTTTTCCAGAGAAAAAACGACTAGAGACCTGTGCTTGACGTCTTTTTGATGATGTCGGACAAGATCCAACATCGGCTTGGATAGGAAAAATTATAATATAGGACCGCAAAGGGTTAAGCCAGGACAAAGGTTTTGCTCTATACCAATCTATCGAAAACCATCTTGGCATGTCATGTCAACCAGTCTGTGGAATTGGAGGCTTTCCATCCACCTCCTTTCCAGTTTGACAGAGCGGCAACTCCATACGCTCTGTCCTGTGCGGGCACTAGCGTATTATGCTGACAAGACAAAAAGTTGGAGGTAGTCTGAACAATTGTCTGCTATGGGGCAAAGTCCCATGGTCAAGCCCTGTCTAAAGAGAGGCTGTCCAAATGGATAGCCGATACAGTCAAGACTGTCTATGAGCTGGCCAACTTGCCCCCTCCAGAGAAGCTCACTGCCCATTAAATGAGTGTTACGGGCGGCTTCCGGGTCAACCCTTACAACACAGGCATAGAGCTGAATTTCTCCCTCAGTTTTTTAGCCCTAGCTACTTGTTACTTAGGTTACGAATGGTAACGCACAAGGCAGCCTCGGCTTAGCCTTGCAGCATGACGGTCTTGCAGCAATCTTGCCCTTGCGATGGCTTGGGTATACCGACCCATTCAGTAATGGTTAAGTTTCGTACTTGAAAGGGAACGTTAGGTTATTATCATAACCCTGGTTCCCTGAAAAAGAAATGTAGCCATTAACCTTCAAGGTCTCTGTGTCCGTTTTTGCAGCAGGATTGACAGAAAAATTACGTTGAGTTCTGTGTGTGCATGTGGCCATGACTGTGTCACATGCTCAGCTGAGCAGCTTTGTTATCTTTTTTTGAGATGGTATCTGTTTTTGGTTCTGACCGATGTCCAGTAAAAATTAACCTCTGAGTATATCAATGATGCATATGAAATACTTGTATATATTTTTTTGCATATTCATTAGGGGGCTGCTGATACTTTTAATAAGAAATTAGAAGGCTTTGGGTATCAATTAAATGTAATAAAACGTGTTAATTACTCAACGCAAAACAATGCATGACCAAACTAAAACTAAGCGATTGTCTTATCTTTCTTTTCTCCTTTTGATATGAATTTGAGTTTCTTTGGAAATACTTCATCTCTGCAGTGAATTGTGGGATTGGGCAAGGTGTTATCTTTGATTAAACTCGACCAAAGAAATACATATCCCAATTTCCTCAGCAGTAGTTTAATGTTAGATTAAAGAAAAGGTCATGTTTACGTGACGAATCAGTTGCATTTGTTAGTTTTGCAACATTTTCATTCAGTGCCCTAGATGAGAGGAATATTTTCTTCCAATCTTTTTTTTTTTTTTTTTAAACACTCAATGCGGAAGTTAATTGCCATTGATTAGTACTGAATTGTAAATGTGAGGGAAGGGAAGCATCTTGTTTTGAAATCAACACATTTATAAACAGGTGTTCACTTATGGGATACTGTTGGAATACTTCTTAAAGGCAACTACACAGGATTAGAGTTCATTTTATGTAATTACTGTTGTTCATTAAACACCTGACCATACATATTTTGCATGAAACATAAGCAATACAGTGCTCCATCATTGTTTCACATTGTTGTAATTCAAGAATTAACTTATTTTCATGTTTTTTTTAGGAGGGAGAATTGTGTTCATTGTTTTTTGTTATTTCAATCGCCCTCTTGGGAGACAAAACACGGATGACAGAGCTGTCCAGGGATATGAATGCTTACGTTCGTCCTTCCACTGCCTCTGGTACTCTTGGAAGAGTAACAAGAACCACAAATGAAGCCACACTGCTTTGTGAGGGAGCAGGCTACGACATAGTTCGAGTGGAGACTGTAGGTGAAATTTGTTTCCAATGTTAGGTGTTATTAGTAATAGCGTTCCTATTTAACTGTGGACTGCAGCTACTTGTCCTCGGATTCCAAACATATCTTAAGATCGAGACGTATGAGGCAACTTTTTCTGGCAAAATTTAAAACATCTGGTTCATAACAGATTTTCATACCTTCCAAGGAGCAATTAAACTGTTGCAGCATTAATGGATAGCTTGAGGAGACCTTTTGTGTTTTAGCGGGTAGTTGCAAGGGGTCTCCCTAAAAGCAAGGCAAGCAGCTCTCTCTGCCTGTTGCAAAAGTACAAGCTGCTTTGATCTGAACATGGTGAGCAATGCTTTACTGTAAATAGCTGCAGTCGGACTGCCTCTCCCCTTTCAGTGCATGAAGAAGATTGAGGGCAGGGCTACAGAAATCAATATCGTAAACTAACAGACGGTTCTGCATTTGAGCTGTCAATCAGAAAAGGAGGGCAGGGCCTCTGTATGTTCACATACTCAGTGTCTGAATACGGTAGTGGACTGGAGAGTGGAATAAACCCATATTGTGTTTTGTCTCACACACCCTTAAAGGTCTGTCCTCATTACTGTGTAAAATAACAAGTCTGATTTATTAATGGTACGTCATGGATTTTGCTGGCTATTCACTGTTGTTCAAAAGCATATTCCTACAAAGATTAAAATGTAAGCCTATTACAATAATCAAGACAGTAAATCTGCGCATGTCTGGGTTTTTTTTTTTTTGTTTGTTTTTTTCAGGTGTAGGACACTCTGAATTAGCTGTGGTTGACATGGTCGATATGTTTGTGTTGCTGATTCCGCCAGCAGGGGGTGACGAGCTGCAGGTCCATGACAAAAAAAATCAAGCATCTAAGTCCCTCTCTGTTCTAATGCTGGCCGGTAGGGAAGGGTCTGAACTGCTCTTGAATGCAGCACTCATTTTATACTGTTGATGCAGATGTCTCCTCTCCTACAACAAATTATCTAGTATTTGGTATGCCCCATGAGGCTTGGATATTTCTTAAGTGCACTAATCTAGTTTAAAATATATACCAGTAAAATAATATTAATTAAATATCAGTTGGATGCAACCTTGTTGTTTTTAAAATGTATTTTAGTTTATTGTGTCATTGAGTTGTTCCCTTAAAAACAGATCATATGCAAGATCATATTTAATTAGGTTACAATTACATTTACTGGTAATTATATAATAAAAAATCTCTTCAGGGAATCAAGCCAGGGATTATCGAAATGGCAGATTTGGTTGTTGTAACTAAAGCTGACAGCGATTTGCTGGTTCCTGCTTGCAGAATATAAGCTGAATACACCAGTGCTTTGAAACTTCTTAGAAAGAAATCAAAGACGTGGAAGCTGCAGGTTTGTATTATCTATATACTGCCTCTCCAAATGAAGTGTAGATCTTTATTGTAAACAGCAGGTTTTACAGTAGCATCACAAAGAGAAAAAAAAACACTCCCTGAAGTCTGTGTAGCTGCATAAGCTTTGTTTCAGAAAATATAGGTATTGAGAAGTAAAACTGATGAGGTCTGCTCAGGATCTGCTCTTGCAAAATGTATTATATCAAGCAGCAAAGTACATATTGTGTATATTAATTCTGCCCCATATTAAGATAAAACTCAAAAGTATGTGCGCCTTAATGTTTAAAATTCGCAAAAATTACTTACATTGGTTTAACGGTCATTGCTGTACCTAGAAAGACCATCACTCACTATTATTTATCTGCAATTGTGTTAAAAATGTGTAACACTGCAGTTGGTCACCACCATGGGTGTTCATCCTTGCACCACATTGAGGCCCAGCATTTCCCACTTATGCAGGGGTTTGGTTTTTTTTGTTTTGTTTTTTTTCTTAGGTTTTATTTTTCTTGTTAACATTAATCTAAATATATTAACTTCAATTCAGTTCTGCCCTCTTGGGTCAATTAAACAAATTGATAGTGTTGAACCTCTATTTTGAAGGAGCAAAAGTATTGGGACAATTGGCTGACAGGTGTCTCTTGTTGGGTAATTAGGCACTCATAAAAGAGCTGTGACCATCCGTTGACATCAGTGTTTGGAGTCCGTAGTCGAAAATCAATATGAAAACCAAAGAACTTTCTGTCAAAGAAAAGCAGGCAATTTTGAAGCTGAAAGAAAAGAAAAACTCAATCAGAACCATAGCACAGAAATTGGGCATAACAAAATCAACGATTTGGAATATACTGAAGAAGAATGAAACAACAGGTATAATTACCAATCAGCCAAGACTGGGTCAGCCAAGAACAACATCTGCAGTTGATGAGAGAAAAATTATCAGAGTTGTCAAGGAAAACCCTAAAACAACTGTCAGTGAAATCACCAATAACCTCCAGAGTGCAGAGGTGATGATATCAAAATCCACAGTTCACAGAAGATGAGAGAGCAGAAGTACAAAGGCTACACTGCAAGATATAAAACCTCTCATCAGCACCAAGAACAGAAAAGCCAGATTAGAATTTGCTCGGAAGTACAAAGATGAGCCAGGAATGTTTTGGAACAAAGTTTTATGGACAGATGAGACCAAGATAAACCTTTAACAAAGTGATGGAAAGGTTAAAGTGTGGAGAAAAAGGAACTGCTGATGCTCCAAAGAACATCACCTCATCTGTGAAGCATGGTGGAGGTATTGTCATGGCCTGGGCATGCATAGCCGCCTCTGGAACTGGCTCAATCATCTTTATTGATGATGTAATTAGTGATGGCAGCAGCAGAATGAATTCTGAAGTTTACAGAAACATTTTGTCTGCTTATGTAGAAGAAAATGCTTCCACACTTATTGGGCGGCACTTCACCATGCAGCATGACAATGACCCAAAACATACGGCCAATGCAATCAAGGAGTTCATCAGAAGAAAAAAAAGTGGAAAATTGACTGGCCAAGTCAATCTCCAGATTTGAATCCAATTGAGCATGCATTTTACATTCTGAAGAAAATATTGAAGTCAATACGAACTCAAAATAGACAAGAACTCAAAATGGCTGCAGCAAATGCTTGGCAAAGCATCTCAAATGATTACACAAAGAGTTTGGTGAGCTCAGTGGGTCGCAGACTTCATGTAGTCATTGCCTCAAAGGGATATACAACCAAATACTGACTTTTACACCCTGAAAGCTACTTAAGGTGAATGTGTCCCAATACTCAAGGTCACTTGAAATAAGTGGGTTGAACACAAAGTATGTTTTTGTTCTAATATGATCAAATGTATGCATGGAATTACCCCCCAAAATAAAACATATATAATTGTACTTATTATTCATATTAAACTTGTGATCACAAATTCAAATTGCTTGACTGTAAAGCAAAAATAACAGGTTAGACCTCACTGTCCCAATACTTTCAGAGGGCACTGTAACTTGTTTATGTACTTTTAAAACTTAAAGTAAAAGAAAAGGAAATGTCCTTCAAACTGTTTAACTACTCTAGAGATCATCTACCATGAACTCTTGATCTTCCTTCAGGTCTGTTATTCCAAGCCAGGAGTATCTTTGTGCTAAAGCAAACACAGGTTCTCATGGGGGAATCCCTGTGCTACTGCCCTGCACTGACTTTACTAACAGCTAGCTGTTCCTAGCCTATGCACAACACAGATTTAGGATTTAACTTAAATATTTAAAATTTAAATGATTATTTTGAAAAACCCAGAATTAGGCTTGAACTTATATTTCAGTTAAATATTTATTTAAAATTTAAATCTTTATTTTGCAAAAATAAGAACTGGAATTTAACTTAAATATTTATTTAAAAGTTAGAAGTTGTTAAATATTTTCAGATTTATAAATTATAGCTGAAAGTATGCATTATTCACGAGATTTGTAAATTCGGGAAAACAGTCATGTCTTTGGTTAGATCTGGGAATAAAGACAGGTAAAAATATTTGTTATATTTTTTACATTTGGCACCCCTATGCCGCTGGCCTGCACAGACTTTACTAAACAATTGAATATATAACTTAATCTAGTTTGATTCACATAAAGATAAGCCAATAGAAATGTAGTTAAGAACCAGCACTGAAGTAGGTCATTACAAGCGGTAACCCAAAGCCACTGGCCTGCATTAATATATAATTTATATTTATATAATAAACACCCCCAAAAGAGCCCAGACCATCTGTCAATGAATCATTACACGTTTTAAGTGACATAAGGAATTTGCAATGCGCATTAAAACTGGAAGAACTGTGTACAACTGTATTCTTTTGTTAAAAAATGTTTTTTTTTTTTTTTTTTTTTGGAAAGCAATCATCCTTAAATGTTTGTCCAATTTTAAGGACTTTTGCAATCCATGTTTTTGAGCAGACCTGTTATTTATTTCTTTCTGAGACCTGTAGTTTAGGGACTATTAAATCAATTTCTAGAGCACTTATGCAATGTTGGCTCCTGGACTAATGCCTCTCCCGTTTCAGTGTATGAAGACTGAGGGCAGGGCTACAGAAATCAATATCGTAAACTGACAGGTTCTGCACTTGGGCTGTCAATGAGGAAAGGAGGGCAGGGCCTTTCTGTATTGTTCACATACTCACTGTCTGAATACGTTGGGGGACTGGAGAGAGTGGAATAATTCTGCATAATTCAAGAGCTGCTTCCATCTACTTTTTAAGTTAAAATATAGTATTTGAATAAGATGAGGTGTACTGTATGTGTGTTGAATAGTTGTAAGGTTGGATAGTTCCCCCTCCTTGAGCGCAGCTGGCAGCCTTCTCGGTAAGCCCCCAGTCATTAGTGAGCACTGCTATTCTGAACTTAGCGTGGTCCGCATCCCACGGGGACTTCCCATCATAGCGTCCTGCTTTCACCACCTGCCTGCTTGCCCCTGGCATCATGTTACTTCCACTATGCTCATTCTCTCTCCTGCGATCAGCGCAGGGCCCGTGTTGAGAATTAATTCTACGCTCTCCCATCAGACACAAACTCCACTTGTCTATCAGTAACTACTACAGCAATTCAGGTTGATGGTTTGTAAACAAGGCCTCATGGTTTAAACAGGCTATCAAATTGCTGCCCTTTTCCCTATCAGTCCATCCATATATCATTGCCGTTATTTTCGAATTGTTTCAAAAAGTCTTGCCATTCGGCCTTACCATCATACTGTAGTTGGTGATAGTAGGCCCCTTTGTTTACTTCCTGCTGAGCTGAGCGCACGTCTGGTGGTGATGTAGCTTTCTGCTTGACGCGTGCTTGTGCTCCTCCCATCCCTGTGCATGACAAAGTTCTTGCCATCTCTTTTTCTCCCTTGACGATGATGACCCAGTGCCACTCAGCCTGCAGGGCAGTCTGCCATCCTGCCATCTCCACCATCTTGTTCTTTCTCTTTTCTTCGGCCAACTGGCCCTCATCTCTCTGTCACCCTGTTGACCGTGCTACCGCCTTCGAAGCAGTGTTTCTCGACCAGCCTGCAACACGCTGCCTGCCAGTCTCCAGGAAACAAGAGTGGGTCCACATAGAGGGGAAGGTGCAGACAATATTTACCAATTCCCAAGACGCCACTGTAACAGCCACGCCTACTGCTGTGGGGCGCACAGGAGAGGGAATCTTCTTATATGCCCCCGTCAAGATTGAAGACATACCATGCACGGCTCATATCGATACGGGCTCTTCTGTAACTATTGTCCACCCCGATGTCAACCACCAAACCCACATCAACTGGCAAGCACGAGTGGCTGGTGAGCTAGCCCTAATAGAAGCACGAGGCTGGCTTTGGATTGAAAATGGAGGCTACAAATACTGCAATGAAGTCTGGATAGCCTCCGTCCAAGACCGCTGTATCCTCGGCCTGGACTTTCTACAGTGTGTGGGCTCGATCCTTGACCTGAAACACGGCCACATCAGACTGAATGCGGCGCCACCTAGCGACCCCCTTCCAACGGAAGCTGTTGTTGCCACTTCGTCTTTCATCCTCCAAACCACCCGAAAACAACCAGCAAACAGCGGCTGAACGTCCTTTTGTCTCCCAGAACCTCCCACCCTGAACCATCCCAGGCAAGGAACAAGACCGCTACAGAGAACGAACGTCCTGGGATAGAGCTGTAAAGGACTGAGCCATGACCAACGTGACCAACTGTGAAATCTGCTATCAGAGTTCCCTGACATCTTCGCCACTCGGCCGAGTGAGATGGGGCGCACCCACTTATTGCAGCACTCCACTGACACAGGGAACAACCGCCCAATTCGGCAACCCCCACGCCGTCTGCCCCTGGCCGGACAAGAAGCAGCCAATCAGATGCTAAAAGAGATGCAGACCGCCGACATCACAGAACCATTAAACAGCCTGTGAGTGTCCCCTGTTGTCCTACTGCCCAAGAAAGACGGAGAATGGAGATTTCACGTTGACTACTGACGCCACCAAAAAGGATTCTTATCCGCTGCCTTGCATAGATGAGTCCCTCGACTTTGTTGCCGGCTTCACCTGGTTCAGCTCTTTGGACCTGAGAAGCGGATACTGGCAAGAGGAGCTTGACCCTGACGCTTGCCCCAAGACGGCCTTCTCCACCAGACGCAGCCTAGTCTGGCAGTTTAAGATGCTCCCTTTTGGACTCTGAAATTGAAGCCCAGAACCAAGCATGCTGTCGTCTTTCTGCTCCTTCCCTTGTGTCTCCCCCACCCACGGTTGTCTCACTGCTGGAGACGGCCTCCCCAGCCGAGGGAAGGGACACCACCTTGCGTCACATTATTGTCACCTCCCCATTGCTGCGAACTTACCAGCCCCACCAGCTACAATCAGGCACCGGGTGAGACAGCACTGCCTGCCCCTCCACTACCGGCAATGTAGTGTCGGGTCAAACAATATCGAAAGTTGGGACTTTGTGTGTTCTGTGCTGAACTGGCAGGGGGATTGTGATTATCACTGTTATTTTATTGCTGTGTGTATGAACTGCTGCCTGTTACTTTCTTTGTGTGTGTCTGCCTGCCTTCTGTTGTTTGTGTGTGTGTGTGTGTGTGTGTGTGTGTGTGTGCACTGCCCCCTGCAGGCTCGCTGCGCTGTGCGAGTGCTTGAAGGTTATGCAAATCACCTACTGTAACCCCAACCAATGGGCAGCCTGCACGCTGCAGTTGTGTTGTTGCTGGGAGAGTAAAAGAGCTAAATCCATCTTTCTGAAAGAGCTAAATAAATTAAACAGCACTTTTTACAGCCAAAAAGAAATTCCTGATAGCGTCTGATGTACTGCTTCTTTTTCCTAATAACAGTTACACAAAAGGTTCAAATTATAGCATGGAGTAATCATCAATAGGTTAAATTAAAAATTCAAATGTACTGTATTGCAGTAACTGTACAACGGAGGATATAAATAACACATTGCAGGAGTCACCATGGCTTCAACCATGGTATGTAACATAGAATCCTTTAACAAATGCCCTGGCATAGAATCATCAAAAAAACTACAAGAACAATACCCGCCTCAAAATATACTTAATCATAACAGGAGATGAAACGGAAGCTTCGATGGGATCAACAGTCTTGGATAAACTTCAAAACTCATTTAGGACTTACCATTATGAATACTACATCCACTTGTCCACTGATCATGCGCGTAATAAGATGGAACACTGTACATTACCAACACGCATTTCACAGCGTTATTTTCCTCATCGTCTCATTCTGCTGTAAGTATTAAATAATATGGGCATGTAAATAGTAGTTAATGGGCGCGTTAAGTGAGCAGCGCAAAGAACCCACCTAACGACATGTTCAGTTCAGCTCCCACTGAGCAAGCTCGAAACTCTGCAAAGCAAATTTCATTGATGATAGTGACCGGAAAAATTCTAGCTCTGCGCCCCGCACTTACTCAATGCACCTGCTTGTATTTTAAGTTTATCCAAAACCTTGATTAATGCAATTAAATGTACTGTTATAGAATAGTATTCTTCAAATGCAGGCCTAAATGTTATTTTTACAAAATCCGCTCGCCCCAGTACGGTATAGGCCTAATCACATTAAAGTACAGTTACTCCTGTGTTCATATATGTTCCCAGTATGACTAAAGTGTAGCTATTTTGGAACTGATGATCTAAATGTGGCGAAAATTATTAACTTAATATAATTAATGTTTACCACCTCGTACACATTACTTACAAACAAACCACTGCTACGTCATAAAACAATACCATTGTGTGTCGCAACATCCTTATGTCACTGCTCGCCACACAGGGTCAACGCTGCTTTTTAAATTGGGTGTATTTTTGTTCTGTAGCTACAAGTTACAACTGCTGCTGGTGTTCCGCATCGTCAGATTAACCGAGTTTCGGGTACGGTATTGAGTGCGCTGTTTGTTCTGGGGATTCAGCACCACAACTGCTTTAAAGTGCTGGGCTTTAGCAAAAACAAACCAACAAAAATGTACAGAGCATCACGTGATTTAACCTGCATAATTTACACCTGGGCTCTCTGACTTGATAACTTTCGAACTGCTGTGAAAACGTCATTAAAACATTTCAACGATTGCACGTTTTTTAGAGTTAATAATTATCGAAATTGACGTGTGCTCAGGTGCGTAGTCCTTCTGACAATTGCACTTTTAGAAAACGTTTTGGGGACGCGAAAGATTCAGGTCTCCCAATGAGACTAATGGAACAGCGGGACTTAGAAGACATCAAGAAAAAAGCGAGAGTTGGGTGGGAAATGGATCATGTGCGAAAGAAAAAAAGCGCCACCACCTACAGGGGGCAGCACTGCGCCAAAGACCTGGACGAGCAGACAAGTCTTAGGCGCAGACCATGCTCCCCCACCCGGTTTAACAATCCTCACCCACCAGAGTAAGTGCAGGGCTAGTGATACGTCAGCTCTGTCTGAAAACTGTGGTATACCCCATGTATAACTGTAGGTTTTTTTGTTTGCTCATATGTACATGATGTAATGCGGTCTGTAAACAACAAAAAAGTAATTATGCCTATGTAACCACAAACAACAAACCATAATCTACATCACTTTTTTTTTTTTTCCTAATCCAGTGTGTTTTTAGTAACCCGGCTTCATAGCATCCCAGGGCATATGGCTAATGTACGACTAGACCCTGCTTCAGATCCAAGCGGTAAGCACACTTTCCTTTATAAAAGAAAAAAGAGAGGGATCATTAATCCTCAGGAGGATAGTGTTTGCAGTGGCAATACGACCACTTCGAAACATTCAATTCTATATGTTACTTTTGTTGTTGTTTTTTTTATTTATTTTTTTTATTTTATGGTATGGA
The DNA here is from genome assembly GCF_017654505.1 of Polyodon spathula. Taxonomy (NCBI): domain Eukaryota; kingdom Metazoa; phylum Chordata; class Actinopteri; order Acipenseriformes; family Polyodontidae; genus Polyodon; species Polyodon spathula. The sequence continues at coordinate 44,166,747 of NC_054535.1, read as the reverse complement.
TATGTTGTTACACTTTCACAAAACGTGCCATCGAAATGTAGTACAATATCACTGTTACTGTCTTTACTCAAATTTGGTGTTTACAAGAAACACCATAATGCCACACTTTTGGGTAGTTATAGTTTAGGAGTGATTCCGATGAGGCCAATTACTCTGAAGATTCTAGCAAGATGCGCTGGGCAGAGGGAATGGGAGTGTTTATGCACATCAGTGTATATAAAATATGCAGAGAGCAAAAAACATATTCCTACTCCCAGGGCAGGCCTTAGGCTGTGTGAGTGCAGGGTCGAGAACATGAAATGAATGCTACAGTAGCAACCATATCTTAGTTATTATTTGTAGGTGAATCGTGTAATTATGTGACAGGCAGCGTTGAGAATAACCAGGCAGAAATAAATACAGAATAATAACAAATAAATCCCTCTTGACACTTGACACTCTGTTTGCAATACTACTTAACTTTTTTTTTTAATGACAAATTAACCCCTGGGCTTTATCAAATCCTTTATTTTTTCATTTTACGTTCTAAATTACATAAGAAAATAAATTACAAAGACATTTTCCTAGTTTTAGCAGCAGCAAAGTCATTTTCAAATATGAGTATTCTAAATTCTTGGCAACTTAGCTCTCAATTGATCAATTGTACATGTATGGCCACATTTTTGTAATCATCGATGAGTGCAAATATGCCTTGATCAATTACAGCCTGCAAGCTGCGCTCACTCAAGCAACCATCTCTGGAATGGTCAGAAGTATACATATTATGGTGCAGGTGTTGGGGAAGATGTCGGCTAATCTGTTTTCATGCATGTACTGCAGCATTTTCATAGGACTCATACTTGCGAGGTGCCAACACGGTGAGCGTTTTGCGAGCACGTAAGAAACACTCTAAATCTCGCTCCACATTAAATCTCACGGCAGACCGGTTGAGCACGGGGCCGCCTAAGTGGAGGGGGCCATAGGCGGCCACCTCGCTCGCCTTTCCTTGCCTTAAAAGGCAGGCCCTGCCTACTCCCTGTTTCAGACTAAACGTTTACTTCACTTGGAATGCATTTTTTTGCTTTTTTATAAATCGTTCTGAAAATAAATAAATAATAATGTGGACGTTTGTCTTTAATAAAGCACTTTACCATCCAATTATGAAAGGATTAACACTTTAACAGTGGACTGACTAGCAACATTTTACAAGTACACTGCATTCAAGTTTCAGTTCAGTTAGTGAAGTGTATTAGACCCCATTCACACTTGCGTTTTAAGGGCTGCCTTTTCTCAAATGTGAACACTCCAAAAAAGTAAAGGTAGTAGTTTTTCGAGATTTACGATTATACTGTAAATGTACAGTATAATCGTAAATCTCGAAAAACTACTCACTTCTAAATCTTTTGTTGTCATTTTTGTATTACTTTAATATAAATACATGTTAATTTGGATTCATATGTTGTTTTTTTTCTGACTTTATGTGAACGAAAAGACACAAAAGCTCCTGTTTTCTCATTGGAAATAGTGATATTTCAAACTAAAGCACAAACTGAGCACATCTACTACTTAAATGTAAATGTATCCAATTTCACGAATACAGTCTGTATTTAAAGTATGAACAATAGCTGCAGCCACTTTACACACTCAAAAGGGCTGCGACACGATGCGTCTTTGTAGAGCAAATAGTGAAGCTGCACAGCTTAGCTGTCTGCATCTGACATATTGCATTAAACTGCAACATAAGTATAAACCAGGCTTTAAGGCTGATTCATACTTCAGACCGACATAGTCCTTCACTTAAAGAATATAGAGATGCCTGAGTAGTAGAGACAGTGTTGGTGTGTATCATTCAGGAAAAAATTGGAAAAGGACTGGCGAGCCTGTGGCCACACTCTGCTGGGCGTTGACACTATGTGCAGGGTGACTGCAAGCCTTTCTGCAGGTATCACTGCATCGGTGTGTATTTTTGCATTGAAGCAATGGTCCCAATCTGTTTAACAGGTCGTCAGGCCTTTCACCTGTCATTCAAAAAATGTCTTACCTGCATCTCTCCAATTAATGTACAAAATTCTCCCTTTCGGATTCTCTGTTGGTTGAGAGGACGGATGTACCAACAACGTCGCTTTAATTTTTTTAAACCTCTTATAAGGGGTACAAACTCAGCACCTCCTAAAATGTCAATTTATCCAATTAGGCGAATTAAGTCTGTATTTAAACTATGGATGACAGCTGGTAACAGAAAGGCTGGGAAGTGTATGCAGAAAACAAAAAAAAACAATCCTGCTATACAGTAAGTATCAGTTTCTGTCACAGCTGATGTGAGGCAATGATATGCAATGTAACAAAAGAATATACCGAACATAGCATCGCCTGTTGAATACTCTTCTTATTCATGAAATTCGACTCCTGCTACAAGTATTCATATGTATATATCAAAGTAAACTGTAAGACGTAAGAAAATATACTGTATAATTTAAATGCATTAAGGTGTGTAATAAACTGACTCCATTGTGATTCAGCAGTTGGTTCAAACAATTTAACAGCAAATGCTGGGATTTTTCTGAGTAATTCTGTGTAAATATAAAACTATAAAGAAGGGGCAACAGTATTAATCTAGAAAAAGAGAACACTTTTTATGATAATTTTTTTTGTACTTTTTATAATAATAATAATAATAATAATAATAATAATAATAATAATAATAATGACAGTGCAACACAAATTTCACTTATATAGTGCTCTTCATGCAAACATTCCAGGTCGCTTTACAAAAGAAATATAAAAATGTCTGTTTCTAATATATAATCCAGGTACAAATAAACAGACCCAAACAAATACATTTTTAAACAGGATTTAAACTTGCAATTTGACCTCAATGCCACAAAAGCAAGGATGAGATGTAAAACTGAGGTCCTATTGTAAATCTGCAGCATTTATTGATGCATAGTTTACCCCCTAATCTCTGTAAATTGCTTTAGATAAAAGTGTCTGCTAAATGACTAATTAATAATAATTTAATAAAAGGCAGCAGCAAGCTTAAATATCTTCCAGTCAAAATTAAGGGGAAAAAGTATATTATCTGCATGTCGTTCAGGCCTCTCCGAAACAGTCAACCCATTGAAGAGATTTTCCATTTGGTGTTAGGGCACAGAGCTAGACCCCCTGTCCTGCCCAGTGGCAAGTCTCTCCCAGTCGGGCCTACAGTTGATGACCCGCCAGCCATCTCTTCATACCAGACCTGAGCTGCAAATATATGGTTCTGCAGCCTGGAGTGGGTGTGTATGTGTTGAAGTGTACATGTATATCCATTGCTACAGCACAGGTGGACCACGATGATGGATATCTCTTCTGGAAAGAGCTGCATGTTCTATGTCTTACCTGATGATGGCAGGCTGCAGTTGCTTGTGTTGTCTGGTTCCTTTGGCTGCTTGTGTGGGGGTGGGAATGGCGAGTTTGGGTTAAAAACCCTAACGCCACATTTCCTTGCTTTTGTGGCGATGCATCAACATAGTTTTTTGCAGTGAATTTCCTTGCTTCTGTTCAGGTGTTCCACACATGACTGCTGCATTTTACCACATTTTATTAGACATCTTAATGCAAAGAGTGCAGACTTCTAATTCTGACAAAATAGTAAAAAAAAATGTTGATCGTTTGTATCTAAATAGTTTTTTTGAATCTATGATGCATAATTGTAAGGTAAGAAATGAAGTGTCTCCAAGGTTGGTCACACTAGACAACATAAGTGACTTAATGTAACCTCGTAGCCTTTTGTCAGTTTAAACAGGTTTTAATGGCCAAGTCATAAGGTTCATTTCACAAGGTCTCAAAATGCCTCATGTTTTGTCCATAAAAACCTTTAATTATCATCTATTAATGAAACATTTATAATGCAATCTTCATTAACAGTAAAAAAAAAAAAAAAGAATTATAATTATACATAAATGTAAATAATTGTTTTTACAATTGAGAGCAAGGATTTAACATATTGCTCATTCTTCACTAAACTTAGAACTTTTTAAAGTGATTCTGTTAAATGTTAAACAGCAGTTACAATGGTTATTTCAGTCTAGTGTAAAACTGCAGTGACAATGTAATAGTCCCAATTGACCTGGAGACTGGGCAGGTAGAACATGAGAATGCCCTCTCAATATACATATAGCAGTGTAGAACAGGGTGCCCACTTCTTACAGACCGTTTCAGTTAGCAGCTTTACTTGCCTACAGGTCATGAGACAAGATCAGCATGGGTTTACACATTTTAGCAACCAATTGAAGTTTCTCCCGGAAATCTGCTGACTGTTGCCTTATGACCCACATCAGCTGTAACTCATCAAGACTAACTGAACTTACAACAAAATTGAGCTAACTATTGATCTGTGATGACCAACCTTTTAGAAAGCTCAGACTGTAGTTGGCAGCACTTGGAAGGGCTTCTACAGGGAAGAAAAAACATTTTTACTGTATAGTGATGGTCGCTCTTGATTGGATGGCACACTGGAGTTTTCTTTTTTTCAGTCACATATGCATTATATAGCTCCCCTGTTTATAGCAACTGTGATTCTAAATTGCCTTAAGTGAGAGGTTAGTAATGAGAAGGTCAGTAGGGGAACAGAAGTAATTTCCGTCTGAATGAAGGGATGTTAAATGACCTGTTCCTAGCTGTCCACATCACACACAACATCATCACTCTGGTAATGAATCTACACTACCCCCTCACCCCTTAACCCTGCAACACAGGCATAAGCCATGCTCACATTGCCACTACCTGTGCTGTCCAGGCTCAGAAGATGATGCTAGCTCTCCAGTATTGGCTTCTGTAAGCAACCAAATTTAAAACACATTTATAAAAATATATATATATATATATATATATATATATATATATATATATATATATATATATATATATATATATAAGAAATATGTAATACATTAGATCATACTTTTGTCGACATTTTTACTGAAAATCTAAAGAAAAACGGTATTTTATTTAAACAAAACTGGATAAAAAGAAAGTACCTAAGACCACTGACTACGAAGGTATCTGGTTGGTAGCATCTCATCCAGTAGGATCCATCCTATCTCAATAAAGAATTCTCCATTGTTTTAATAGTACAGTGACGGTTAATAAAAATTCTTCGCTGACTCTTATCACTGACCAATATCAATGGACTAAGACAGCGAAGCCGGGAAAGAAAAGAAAGAGAAAGCGATTTCGGGAGGTTGGTGCAGTGACTGGCTGTTTTTTTTAATTATTTTTATTGAATGCAGTACAGCAATGCATATAATGTTTCTAAAGCCCGGGACAGACAGACAGACAGACAGGCGTGGCGCAGCACCACTGGGTATTTTCACGGTGCAATACCGCTAGTTCGCACCCGGGCACACAGGAGCGGTATGCACTGTGCGACTGGCTTTTCTTACAATATTGTAGAAAAGTGGAATGGTGCAGTACAGTAGTTGTCATTACCACTCTGTAGGCTATGTACTCAAATATAATTTACACATATGGTCAAATGTTTTGAATCACCTAGAATGTAAGGGTGCAGACATTAATTAAAAAAACAAACAAAAAAAACGACATGAACATAATTTCGTTTTTTATTTAACATCATGCAATCACAGAAACTACAAAATGATATCGCAAAAGTCTACTGGTTCTACTTGTTCCTGCCACTCTGAGCCTGTGCCAGAGCGAGCAGGTAGGATCCTGGCAAAGATGACGGACAGATGAACCAATAAAAATTATTAACTTTTGTGAGAGGTGTCGGGAACTAATGAAATTGAACAGGTTAGATTCAACCAGCCGATGTTATGAATTCAGAAGACATTTTGACCGTAAGACCCGATGCATAAGCGATGTGAAACGAAAATTACTGGTCAAAACTGATTTATGACCGGGGATATGTTAAAATAAAGAAATAGTTGAAGGAATGCGTACGAGGCGGCTAGGGAAAGTGATGGGTTGTATTTTAAACCCAACAGCTTGGCTCTGGTGCTCTGGTATGGGTGGATGCTCTTTTAAATATAGAACAAGCAGTACCTTGCCCTCAGTATTTTCTAGAAACAATATGCCCTGTGAGGATTAATTCCTTATTTAGGAAGAATGTTGCACTGACTTGAGCATTGTTGTTGTGTTGCTAATGCATTCTTTTCTTTCTGGCCCTGCTCATAATGAAATCAGGGGCCACAGAAACAGCCAGGAGTTAATATGCCTTTTCAGTGCAGTGCCTCTGTTTCTGTTGACAGACCCCGGACTGTGTTGTGTCAAAGAACCGATGGCTGAGGAAAGCTGGGAATGAAGGTACAGTTTAAAATTTGAGAGATTTGAAAAGTACATTTTCAGTTATTTGTGAGATTCAAAAATGTTTTCTCAAAGGGTCAATATACATTTTTAATCCCACTCCTCTGTTGAAGCCCTACAGTAGCTGGTGTGGTTCTAGATTATTTTACTGTGTGATATACTGGGGTAAAATATTTAATTACGGACAAATAATTCTGACCTGTCGTGCATTCCCATTCGCTATGTCGTTCTCACATGTATAGCTTTAAAAGAACACAATATAGCAAACTTTTTGTTTAGTTGTTTTTCATTTAAAATAATATTATCTGGTTCCACACTCCAGTCTTTGGGGCACATCTGGGATTTCCTGTTTTCTGTGTTTTTGGAGTGGGAGTTTGATGTTGTGAGAACTGTACTGTGATGTCACTGTGACTCCTGTTTTCTTCCAGAAACCATGGCAGTAGAAGAGCTGATAAAAGCCCTTTCCATGAACCGTAGGTCGGCTCTGACATGTTGCCCTCACTTTCACGCCACCGGCTTTGACTCACTTGGGGTGAAGCATCTGAAGCCAAAGATTTATGATTATCAGATTAGCCCGGAGTGGGCGACACAGCCCTGGCACACCCAGTACCGCCAGGACAGGGACTAAACCCTGCCTCCCAGAGCGCACCAACAATAATCCCACTATCAGTTTAATTAACAGAGGGAAATTAAAGGGTTACAGCTGTCTGAAGAGGTGGGGCGTGGAGCGGTTTGTTTTGTAAAATTAATCAAACATATACTTTTTTTAATTTTATTGAAGTTTTAAGAAAAAAAAAGTTAAACATATGACCCTGTATTGTAATGTCACTGTATAATTTGCTTTTATCACTGTCTCAACCTTTACTGCTTGCTAACAGTGAATTTCATCTCATGTTCTTGCTCTCTTGGAAATCGCCTTCGGCCTTAATGATTATCGGGCTGGTAAATGTTATAACATACTCCAGACAGACTGTGACATGCTTTCTGGCGATGCTACCAGGAGGACTGGTCCACACTGTTAGGAAGCATTGGTTTTACAGCCCTGTCCCCTTCCATCAACTTAAAGAACGCCTGGTGATGTGATGATGGGCAGCGCAGTGGCGAGGCGCTGCACATTTTGGATGCATGGTTTTGAAATTATGATTTTTTGCTTTAAGATCAACCTATAAAATGTTGATCAGGTAGCATAACAGGTCCCACAGAATGCAATGTCAGTTTTCTGAGTGGAAAGCATGTAGCCCTAAATATATGGGTTTAGTTCAGAAGACACTACTAGGAAGAGAGCCTGAGATGAGTGTCCTCATTACTAGGGTTGCACATATTTTTGATTTTCCAATTCAATTTGAGTGCAGGTAATAAATGAAACGGAAACAAACCTGTGTTAATTTCTGCTGCCTTTCCCTCATTTATACCACATAAACCAGTACCAATCAATAGCAATGAACTGCAACACTGAGTGATTTAAACTCCATTTGGAAGTACATTTCACTCAGGGTGGTGACGTTTTTACTGCTGTACAGTGGGTTGAACTGTAAACTAAGACAAAACACGTGGCAATACCAGCAAATGCCACTGAATCGTCACATACATGTGACCTTTCCCTAGCCCTAGCTTAAGAATGAATCACTCTTTCTGAATAATCTACAGGTGTTACTGGGAGATGTTTGTTGAGTTTAAGTCAGTGGTTCAAGCAGAGGGTAAATTGCAATGCCAAAATTCATTGCAGAGATGTTGTGCTCATTAAATGTGGAGATAACATTTTTGTTTGCTTGCTCACGACAGGTTCAACATTAAATCCCACTCTCAATTGTTATCGATTGGTACTCAGTAGTTGGGCAAACAAGGGAAAGAATTGTTTTCTGTCTTAAGTAAGGTGTTCTCAAGTGGGCTTAAAAGGAATTACTCAGAATATCAGAGTATCTGCACACCCTCCTAAGCAATATCTGTGAAGGACTTGGCTAGAACGGGGTATGGAATGCTCACCAGCTAGAATCTTACATTCTAAAGATTCAAACCCTTAAAACATTTGTTGTTTTAATCTATAAATTGATCTTTTTTGTGTATCTGATGATGATGATCTCCCCATTGCCTGATTCTGCTGCATAATGGTTTCCATAGCAACTTACAGCATCCCTCACTTGGCCCCTACCTGGTCACAATGTACCATGTTACAATATAAATTACATTTTTGTGCCAAAACATAATCCTTCTAAGCTAAAACTATGTTATAAACTCCAGTCAAGTAGAGAAATGTTTTGAAAATGTCTTTCCAAAGACTTTCTTGTACAATAGTTTTCACAATACTTACGGTGCAGACAAAAGCACCCTGTGCTTATGCTACCCTAATTTAGTAAACTTAAAAAAGAAAATACACAATTTCTAGTAATTTAACAAATCTCTTATCAAAACCAAATATATTTATTTAAAGTGTTGGCATCTCTGCTTTAGTATTTTTTATGTCCTTTTATTATAATTTTCAAACAGTTCTTGACCAGTGTGTTACATCTTGTCAGTGAAATCTGAGCCCATTCTGTTATGCATAATTCCTTCACTTCAGACAGATTGGATGCACAATGATTAGCTATTTTTTTTCACATCAGTCCAAAGTATTTCTATTGGATTGAGATCTGGTGATCACGAAGGCCATTCCAGTACTTTTACCTTAGTTTTCTTCAAGAATGCCAGAGTTGACTTAGTTTATCTTCCAAAGCATACAGCTGTCTGCCAGTCAGCCTACACGTATATGGTATCATTGTACTTTGTAGGATGTTTTGATACATGGCTGCATTCATTCGATCTTCAATCACGTCTCCAGTCCTTGAACTGCTAAAACCCACCCATATCATGATGGAACCACCTCCATGTTTAACTGTTACCAGGTTTTCCCTTTTTTTCTCCAAACATACTTTTGTCAATGTTTGAGGAAAAATTGTATTTTAGTCTCATTGAACCAGATAATTTTGTTGAAGAATGCTTCAGATTCCTGTTCATATTTATTGCCAATTTATGGACAGTTTGTTTTATGAATTTTCTTTAAAAGTGGTTTCTGGCAAGGTCTACATGCATACAGCTCTTCTGTGTTCAGGTGCCTTTGTACAGCCCTTTCATGCACTATTCTGCCTGATGCTTCCTTGGCTGTTAATCCTGGATTTTTTGTTTTGCTGCTCAGACTATTGTAATTCTCTTTGGATGTCCAATTTCAGCTGAATTTGTTCTGTGGTTCTTGATTATTGCCAATTGTTGATTTTGGTATTCCATATTTCTTTAATACTGTTCTGTAGCCATTTCCTTTGTTGCAGTTT